>NW_027423908.1:17500-18585 GCF_036562045.2 Rhinolophus sinicus | reverse complement strand
CTAACCCCAAACCTATCCCTAACTCTAACCCTAACCCTAACCCTAACCCTAACACTAACCCTAACCCTAACCCTATCCTAAACCTAAACCTAACCGTGACACTGACCCTGACCTTGACCCTGACCCTAAACGTAACCCTAAGGCTAACCCTAACCCTAAACGTAAACCTAACCCAAACCCTAACCCTAACACTAACCCTAACTCTAACCCGAAACCTAACATAACCCTAACCCCAACCATAACCCTAATCCTAACCCTAACCCTAACAATAACGTAATCCTAAACGAAACACAAACCATAACACTAAACCCAGCACTAACCATAAACTTAACCCTAAACACTAACCCTAACCCTAACCCTAACCCTAAACCTAACCCTAACCCTAACGCTAACCTAACCCTAAACCTAATTCTAACCATAACCATAACACTAACCCTTACCCTAACCTAACCTTAATTCTAACCCTAACCCTAAACCTACCCTAACCCTAACCATAACCCTAACCCTAACCCTAAACACGAACCCTAACCCTAACACTAACCCTGACCCTGACACTGACCCTGACACTGAAACTGACCCTGACCGTAACTCTAACCCTAAACTTAAGCCTAAGCCTAACCCTAAACCTAACACTAACCCTAACACTAACCCTAAACCCTATCCCTAAACCTAACACTACACTAACCCTAACCCTAACCTTAACCCTATCCCTAACCCTAATCCTAACCCTAACCTTATACCTAAACCCTAACCCTGACCCTAACGCTAACCTAACCCTAAAACTAAACCTAAACCTAAACCTAACCATAACCCTATCCCTAACCCTAACACTAACCTAACCCTAACTCTAACCCAAACTCTAACCCTAACCCTAAGATTTAGCCTAACAATAACCCTAACCTAACCCAAACTCTAACCCTAACCCTAACCCTAACCCTAACACTAACATTTACCCTATCACTAACCCTAACCCTAACCATAAACCTAACCCTAACCCTAAACCTAACCTAAACGTAACCCTAACCCAAAACCTAACCATAAACCTAACCTAAACCTAACTATAACCCTAACCCTAACCCTAACCC
>NW_027423908.1:0-7500 GCF_036562045.2 Rhinolophus sinicus | reverse complement strand
ACAACGAATCCGGAGAAGGTATCAATAGAGACATGAACATATTTTAACTTTCCAAATTCAGGTATATGAGTCACATCCATTTGCCATAAGTCATTAGGACGCAGGCCTCGAGGGTTGACTCCATAATGAGGCACAGGTTGGAGATGTGAACAATCCGGACACTGTTTTACTATCTGACGTGCTGCTTCTCTGGTTATTTTATACTGCAGTCTCAAGCTCTGGCTATTTTGATGATGGAGACTATGAGCCTTTTGTGCCTTTTCTATTTGAGTCAAGGCAATGAGCTGAGTAGCAGAGTCTGCAATTTGATTTCCTGAGGCTAAAGGACCTGGAAGATTAGAATGAGCTCTAATATGGCCAATGTAAAATTTCTTACAGCGTAGCTGAATGGCCTGTTGTATCTGAAGAAACAGGTCCTGAATAACAGGATTACTGGTGCTAATAAAAGGTACCGTTTCTAAATTCCTGATGGCACGAACCACATAATGGCTGTCAGAGAATAAATTAAAAGACTGAGAAGCAAAGTCAAGCAATACCATATGAACTGCTCGAAGCTCAACTATCTGAGCTGAGGCAGGAGGTGTCTGTACTCTTTTAATGACTTTTTCATTGAGCGCATAAACAGCTACACCATTGCTAGATCCATCAGTAAAAATATTAGGTACAGCAGGAAGAGGAGTATGTGATACTATTGAAGGAAAAATTGGATCATGATGTTGAAAAAATTGAAGCAATTTGTGCTTGGGATAATGATTATCCAAAGTTCCCACAAAATAGGCCAATGCAATAGGAAAACTGTTTGTAAACTGCATCAGGCCTTGAATTTGTGTTTTTGTAAAAGGGATAATAATAAAATCTGGCTCTTTTCCATAATATTTTCGAGCTTCTAGGCGGCTCTCCTGAATTAAACTGGCCACAAATTCATAATAAGGAGTAAGATTCTTTTGAGCAGCCACATGGAGGTGTATCCATCTAAGTGGTCCTTCTTGCCATAACACCGCTGTGGGTGTATGCTTGGTGTCCAGAACATACACATATAGAGGTTTAGAATAATCTAAAAAGGAAACATGCTGTTGCTGAATGGCTTTCTCAACCTTAGAAAGAGCCTTCCTTGCAGGCTCAGTAAGAGACCTGGAAGAGGTCGGATCAGAATCTCCTTTTAAAATTTCAAACAGTGGTTTAAGATCTCCAGTAGTTAATCCCAAAGAAGGGCGTAGCCAATTAATATCTCCCAACAGTTTCTGAAAATCATTAAGAGATTTAAGATGATCTTTCCTAAGCTCTATTTTCTGTGGAGTGAAATACTGAGCAAATAACTGCCATCCCAAGTAAGAATAAGGCTCACTTCTGCACTTTTCAGGTGCAATAATAAGACCTGAGGCTAGAAGGTTCTTTTTCATATCTGCAAAGCAAGCTAACAACATTCCTTCTTTTTTACAAGCCAATAAGATGTCATCCATATAATGAATGATATACACAGAAGGAAACTGTTTTCTGGTGTTATCAATTGCTTTACTAACAAACTTCTGACACAAGGTAGGGCTATTGGCCATACCCTGGGGAAGACTCTCCATTGATATCTTCTTACAGGTTCCTGGAAGTTTGGACTAGGAATGCTAAAGGCAAATCTCTTACAATCTTGGGGATGGAGTGGTATATTATAAAAGCAGTCTTTCAAATCTAGCACTATTTTATAAGTATCCTTTGGAATAGCAGAAGGATGAGGTAACCCTGGCTGGAGCACCCATAACTTCCATAGTTTCATTTACTTTTCTCAAATCTTGCAATAATCTCCATTTCCTGATTTTTCTTAATTACAAAAATGGGTGAATTCCAGGGTGACGTAGATTCAATTACATGGCCTTTATCAAGCTGCTCCTGTACTAGCGCTTGAGCGGCCAATATTTTTCTTGAGTAAGGGCCATTGATCTATCCACACAGGCATATCAGATTTCCAAGTTATTGCTTCTGCAGTTTTTGGTGGAGTACAGGTAAATCTATGACCCTGGGAAAATATCCCAGACCTGTTCTTTGTAAATTAGGTTGGGCGAAATAGGTTCCTGACGTCCCTGTCCTTAATTCCTAAGCCTTGTCCTGGGAGAAGCCCTTGATCAAACATTTGCTGAGTTACTTGAGTGCTTGGGCTATAAAGATAAACTCCCATATTGCTCATAATATCTCGTCCCCACAAATTAACAGGCAGGCCGGGAATAATATATGGCTGGAAAGTCCCTTGATGTCCGTCCTCATCCTGCCATGACAACAAATTACTGCTTTGCTTAGGGGAATGAGATTGTCCTATGCCCTGCAAATCTGTAATAGTGTTTTGCATCGGCCAGTTAGATGGCCAGTGTTGTGCAGATATACAGGAGACATCAGCGCCAGTATCCAAAAGTCCCTGAAAACTTTTTCCATTAATTTTAAGCTGCAAAACAGGTCGATCTCTTTTTATTTCCTGAACCCAATAAACATCAGAGGAACCGAATCCTCGGTCTCCACGTTCCTGATTTTGCCTATTTTTTCTTATTTTTACACGAGGCAAAATAATTAGCTGAGCTATGCGAGTTCCAGCAGGTATGACTGAAACATTCAAGGGTGAATGAGTCATGATTTTAATTTCTCTGGTAAAATCCTCATCAATAACTCCTGGGGAAACCTGAATCCCTTTCATAGTGGTACTGCTTCTTCCTAATAATAAACCTACAGTTTCTGGTGGTAGTGGCCCAAAGATTCCTGTGGGCAATGCTTGCATTCCCATCTCGGGAGTTAGTACAATGTCGGTGGTGGAACACAGGTCCAATCCTGCGCTACCTGAGGTGGCCTGAAATAAATTTGTGATGTATTTCCTCTCAGAGGCTCGTTCCCTCTTTGTCCCTGCACCTGCGCTGGGATCTGCAGTGCCCCATAACATTGTTGATTCGGGGCCTGGGGCTGGCCCCTCACCCAGTTTCCCTGGATGGGCTTCCCATCTTTATCTGTCTTGGATCTGCATTCATTGGCCCAATGTTTTCCTCTCCTGCATTTAGGACACACATCTGGAGGCTTTCTCACAGGAGCAGCCGAGTTCTCAGATTCCCCTTTATGAGGGCATTGAGCAGCTCGATGTCCCTTTTTGCCACAAGTAAAACAAGCTCCAGAGCGACTTCCTGCATTAAATCTTGCTTGTTGATACAGTATTTCTTTCATAGGCTTTCCTGAATAGCAGCCGCTATGGCTATGCCCTGTGTAAAAGAGGAACCTACATCAGAGCACAAGCGAATATAATCAGATAAGGTTCCCTTTTTTCTGAATGGTCTAATAGCAGCTTGACATGCAGAATTAGCATTCTCATAGACAAGCTGTGTTATAAAGGACTGAGTGGCCATTGATGGCCCAAAAATCCGCCCTGCAGCTGTATTGAGGCGAGATACAAAATCTTGAAAGGGCTCATCGGGTCCTTGCCTTATCTGAGAAACATGTTCCTCTTTGCGGGAAGTATCTGGCAGCATACGCCAGGCATCTTTTGCTGCAGCAGTGGTCTGAACATAAGCTCCTGCCACAAAGTCCATCTGATTCCTTAATTCAGCATATATGCCTTCTCCTGCTAACATGTCAAAAGTGATGGGAATTTGTCTTAAGGCATTCTGATTAGCTTTCTCCTTGCAATTTTCATAAAACTCGGATTTCCACAAAAGATAATCGCCCCCGGAAAGGCAAGCATGAGCAATATGCTTCCAATCCTCTGGAGGAGTAGCTTCATTAGACAAAGCATCCAGAATTGCCATGGTGAAAGGGGCAATAGGGCCGTACTGTACACAAGCCTCTTTTAACTCTTTTAATTGTTTCCATTGAAATGGCCTCCATTCTCTAAACCTATTTCCTTCCTGGTCAATCCTGTCAAAAGAGGATATACTCCAAATTGTTCTGTGGATTCCCCCTGCTTGTGAGCTTCCTCACAAGCCATTTGAAGAGGGGAACGCACATTAGAGTCTGATCCTGGCTTAACATAATTCGGCGGAGGCTTAGTAGGCATGTCCCAAACTGGGGGCTGCAACGGAGGACCCCACATACAGAGCTCCTCAGGAGGTGGTGCAAAAGGAATAACTCTGGGGGGATCTTTGCCCCGAGGATTCCATTGCTCTCTAAAAGGAATCTGGGGACCCCGAGGACAATTTCCTTCATCCACAGCAACTTTAAGTTCAATCAACTGTCCCTGAATCATCTTTATCTGATCTGCAAGAGAAAGTGTAGTGCCTGCAGGTTGTCTGCCTTCTTGAGCCATAGCCACCAAAGGAGGGTATTTGTTCCTATTATGTTTGGCTGCTTCATCCTCTGAGTCTTCCTGATCCTGAGAGTCTAAATCTTCCCAGTCCTCGACCGGAGGTTCATAATAAATAGGCTCTGTATCTTTAAAAAATTCTTCTGTGGGTTTGGCTTCCTCCCTTCTCTCTGCCAGAGAAGCGGCAGATGAAAGAATTTCTTCATTGCCAGCTTGTTATACTTTCTCTAGCTTACAGCTCTTACGCCTGAGATCTAAACAATCTCTAATCAAGGTCCACAACCCGAATGTTTCTACAGGGATCTGTTGAGGTCCGTGGGCATAATAATCTTGTAACTGCTCTCCCACTTTCTCCCAAGTTTCCAGACTGACAGTGCCTTCTTCTGGAAACCATGGACAAACTTCTTTACAAATTCTAAAAACTTATCTAACTGTTCTCTGCTCACCCGACTGCCACGGGCGGCAAGCAATTTCTTAAGTCCTCTAACATACAGGTCCTTGCTGCTAGCGTGACCCATCCTTCACCCTAACTCGGCCCTTCTTTCAAACAAAGAAAACACTCTGATGCCCGTCTGGCCGTGCCCCTCGCGGAGCTAAATCTGTGTTGGCTAAGGCGCTCCGGTATAATCCCCCGGACAGGTGGACAGAAGTCCAGTCGCCGTTATGCCGTATGACAGAACCGGAACCGCAGATTAGGGCCCAATCAAGCTCCGTGACAAGAAGTCGTGGAACTATCACTCACTCACACATTCATTCGACCGAGGGGTATTGTGCCTTACTCACCACGCATCCACTGATAAGCTCTCTACGAGCTGGGCCCTTGCCACGCGGTGTTCTCACTGTTACCCCTGTATTCAGGTCCCTGTTCGGCGCCAAGTGTGACGGGCCAGCCGCCACGAGTCGATCAGTACCTGAATGGGGAGTGGGAATGAAATAAAAGACACACACAAATGCTAATGCGGCCGGTCTTCAGTCATGCTGAAGCCCTGAGTTTATTATTTCTAACCAATATATACAGTTTGAGTACGTGCAGTTAAACGAAGAAGATATGCATTATCTCAGCGAAAGTAAATCTTTCCAGCCTCAACTTTACTTTGACATAGAAGACACAAGGTCACTGAAACTCACAAAAGTAAATATCTCAAGGAGACAGAACCTAACAATTGTCCAGAAAGCCCTTAGTTTTCTGGGTCTGGGAACTGGCCGTTTTCACCACATTCCTCAGCAGGCGTTAGGCGCTTCTCAGATAAGGCAGAGACAATGTTATGGGGGCAGAAACCGAGCCAGTCTGCAAGGTTCAGGGCTGCAAGAAACCATGGCTCCCCACATAAGACTAACCCTAACCCTAAACACTAACCCTAACCGTAACCCTAAACCTAATCTGACCCTAACACTAACCCTAACCTAACCCTAACCCTAACCCTAACCCTAACCCTAAACCTAACCCTAACCCTAACCCTAACCCAAACCCTAACACTAACCCTAACCCTAACCCTAACCCTAACCCTAACCCTAACCCTAACCTAACCCTAACCTAACCCTAAACCTAACCCTAACCCTAACCCTAACCCTAACCCTAACCCTAACCCTAACCCTAACCCTAACCTAACACTAACCCTAACCCTAACCCTAAACCTAAACCTAACCCTAACCCTAACCCTAACCCTAACCCTAACCCTAAACCTAACCCTAACCGAAACCTAACCCTAACCCTAACCCTAAACCTAAACCTAACCCTAACCCTAACCCTAAACCTAACCCTAACCCTAACCCTAACCCTAACCCTAACCCTAAAACTAACACTATCATTAACCCTAAAAACTACCCATAACCCTAACGATACCCTAACCCTAACGCTAACCTAACCTAACCCTAAACATAACCCTAACCCTAACACTAAACTAAACTTAGTTCTAACCATAACCCTAACTCTAACCCTAACCCTAACCTAACCCTAACCCAAAACCTAACCCTAAGCCTAAACCTAACCTTAAACCTAAACCGTAACCCTAACCCTCACATTAACCTGTTAGGGTTAGCTAACCTAACCCTAAACCTAACGTTAACCCTAACTCTAACCCTAACCCTAACCCTAACCTAACCCTATCTTTAACCCTAACCCAAAACCAACCCTAACCCTAAACCTAACCCTAACACTAACATTTACCCTAACACTAACACTAACACTAACCTAACCCTATCTCTAAACCTAACCCTAAACCTATCGCTAACATAACCCTAACACTAACCCTAACCCTAACCCTAACCCTAACTTAAACCAATCTAACTCTAACCCAAACCCTAACCCTATCCCTAACCCTAAACCTAACCCTAACACTAACCCAAACCCTAAACCTAACCCTAACACTAACCCACCCTAACTCTAACCCTAACACTAACTCTAAACCCTAAACCCTAACCATAACCTACAACAAACCCTAATCCTAATCTAACCCTAACCCTAACCCTAACCCAAACCCTAACACAAATCTAACCCTCACCCAAACCCTACCCTAATTCTAAAGCTAAGCCTAACACAAACCTAACCCTAACCCTAACCTAACCCTAACACTAAACATAACCCTAACTCTAACCATAACCCTGACTCTGACCCTGACCCTGACCTTGACCCTGACCCTAAACCTAACCCCAAGCATAACCCTAACCCTAAACCTAACCCTAACCTAACCCTAACACTAATCCTAACCCTAACCCTAACCCTAACCCTAACCCTAAACCTAACCCTAATATTTTCCCTATCACTACCCCTTACCTTAACACTAACTCTAACCCTAACCCTAAACCTAACACTGACCCTAACCCTAACCTTAAACCCTAACTCTAAACCTAACCCTAACCCAAACCCTAACCCTGACCCTGACACTGACACTGACATTGACCCTGACCCTAAACCTAACCCTAAGCCTAACCCTAACCCTAAACCTAACCATAATCTAACCTTAACACTAAATTGTAACCCTAACACTAACCCTAACCTTAACCCTAACATTAACCCTAATATTTTCCCTAACACTACCCCTTACACTAACACTAGCTCTAACCCTAACCCTAAACCTAAACCTGACCCTAACCCTAACCCTAAACCCTAACCCTAAACCCTAACCTAACCTAACCCTAATCCTAAATCTAAACCTTACCCTAACCCTTACCCTAACCTTAATATTTAACGTAATCCTAACCCTAACCCTAACCCTAACGCTAAAACTAGCACTAAATCCCAA
>NW_027423907.1:0-18611 GCF_036562045.2 Rhinolophus sinicus | reverse complement strand
GCCAAAAACACACAATGGAGAAAAGACAACCCCTTCAATAAGTGGTGCTGTGAGAATTGGAAATCCACGTGCAAAAGATTGAAACTAGACTGCTATCTGTCTCCATGTACCAAAATTACAACAAAATGGATCAAAGACCTAAACATAAGACCTGAAACAATAAAATGCATAGAAGAAAACATAGGTACTAAACTTATGGACCTTGGGTTCAAAGAGCATTTTATGAATTTGACCCCAAAGGCAAGGGAAGTAAAAGCTAAAATAAATGAATAGGACTATATCAAACTTAGAAGCTTCTGCACAGCAAAAGAAACCCTCGACAAAATAAAGAGGCCACCAACTGAATGGGAGAAGATTTTTGCAAACAACGCCTCTGATAAAGGGCTTATATCCAAAATATACAAGGAACTCATACTACACAACAACAAAAAACAAACAATCTAATTTAAAAAATGGGCAGAGGACCTGAATAGACATTTCTCCAAAGAGAAATGACCAATAAACATATGAAAAAATGCTCAACATCACTAATCATCAGAGAAATGCAAATCAAAACCACAATGAGATATCACCTCACCCCAGTCAGAATGGCTATCATCAACAAGACAAATAGTAAAAAGTGTTGGAGAGGCTGTGGAGAAAAAGGAACCCTCATACACTGTTGGTGGGAATGCAGACTGATGCAGCCGTTATGGAAGGCAGTGTGGAGGTTCCTCAAAAAATTAAGAATAGAATTACCGTATGACCCACCAATCCCTCTCCAACTATCTACCCCCAAAATCTGAAAACATTTATCTGTAAAGATACGTGTGCTCCAATGTTCATTGTAGCTTTATTTATGGTGGCCAAGACTTGGAAAAAACCAATGTGTCCTCTGATAGATGATTATATAAAGACGTTGTGGTATATATATATATATATATATATATATATATATATATATATATATATATATATATATATATATATATAATGAAATACTATTGTTCCATAAGAAAAGATGAAATAGTACCATTTGCGACAACATGGGATTATTGAGATTATTATGCTGAGTGAAATAAATCAGACAGAAAAAGTCGAGAACCATATTATTTCACTGATATGTGGTATATAAAACTGAAAACAACAAAAGAACAAGACAAAGAAATGAAAAAAACAAAAACTCATAGACACAGACAATAGTCTAGTGGTTACTAGAGGATACGGGGGGAGGGGCGTGGTAGATGAGGGTAAAGGGGATCAAATATATGGTGGTGGAAGGAGAACTGACTCTGGGTGATGAACACACAATGTGATATATAGATGATGTATTGCAGAATTGTACACCTGAAACCTATGTAATTTTACTAACCATTGTCACCCCAATAAACTTTAATTAAAAAATAAATAAATAACAAAATAAATGTTAACCTCTAGATAAGCTGAAATATCTCTAAAGTAGAGAAGAAGAGGACAAAATTGGTGGCCTATTGAAAGCATAATAATTTGATCTTTTTGATCTTTTTATAGCAGAAAATCAATGTGTTCGTAGGAGTTTTCTATTGCTCCCCACACAAATGATCAAACACTAATGTATGCGTGTGTGTGTGTGTGTTGGTGTGTTTGTGTGTGTGTGTGTGTGTGTAATAAGAAACACTATGGATTGTACAATCCGTTTATATAAATAATATATATATATATATACTTTTTTTTTTCTCTTACACCAGAAATGAAGATATGGGTATGTAATAAATTAATGGGTTGTAGGGAAAGGAGAAAGAGGAACATGTCTCATTTTTATTATTGTAATTTTGCAATTTCAAATGAAAACTTAATAAAATAAGATAAATGCAAAATTCTAGTTATTACTCAACACATGTCTAAAACATCTCAACTCTCATCCACAGAATAAAAATAAATATGCCCACATTCTACTAAAAATTATGAAGTATTTATTTAACTATAAATGTATTTTTAAACTAATCCCCTCTGAGATAATTAGAGGCTTCTAGTTTTCTGTCCTGTAACTCTTTCTGATTCCAGTTTATCCAAACTTATTTTAAGTCAGCATAACACGAATCCTCTCAATTAAATAATAAAGAATATAATATGCTATACTTCAAACTTGTAATTTTGAACTCTCTCAGTAGACTGGATATCTCATATCTGTCAGAACTAGAGATTCAGCTATAGTTAGTATCTCCATTTTCTCCTTTCCTTTCTAATTTCCCTCAAAAATTGCCCTTTTGACCACCATTGCAACCCTCAGCCATGAGCAACACATCAGAATTCTCTTTTTTTTTTTTTTTTAAAGAGAAAGCTTTCTACAGGCTGTACTACTGAGCCACGACTAAATCTGTTAGTATGATGAAACAGAGAAGTATTTTGTTTCTCCAATCATGTGGGTCCCAAAGTATAATACATTCCACTAAAATATTTAGATAATTGAGTCAAAAGTGATATTGTCCCTTAAAGTACGTGAAAATAGGGGATATTGTCTGCTTCTTTTGCTAATAGAAAGCTACCCTGTCTGACTTCATTTCTTAGTTCTTCATATATACATGTGAATTAACCTCATTTCATAGTGTTCATTTGGCTTTACAGAGAACTCCTACCTTGTGATTTCATTAATCATTTATTTATGTTATAACTATTATTACTGATTATTTGGTGTATGCTTTCTAACCAGGAGGGACTAGAGACACGTAAACCGGTAAGTAGATGAATCTTTAGTCTTTACAGTGAAATATCCTACGGGAAGAATCACTCAATAGTCCTTTTGTGGCACTGTCAGAATTATTTTTCAAAGAACTAAGCCATAGAATTCTGTCACTAGTTCGCTCTAAATATATTTTATGAAGAAAAATAGATTTAAGCAAAGGAAAGCTAAGGAATTTTATTACACTGAAAAAAAATTTCAGTTTAAGAAACTAATGCCACACCATAGATGTTTTATTAAAATTCCATCAAACTCACATTTTCTTTTTCTGTTTACCTTCTTTATCTTTGCAGCAGATACAGTATAACCTACTATGTGTAAAGTGTACTCCAACTGTCAGAGACCTTTGGGAAGCTTCTGGAGACTAGTATTTCAGACATTCTAATTCATCACCATGCAAAAAACTGTGACATATTTAGTTCATCATTTCCCTGGGGACTGTAACTTGACAAGGGAGTTGAGAGGGTGACCGAAGGTCATTTCCATCTCTTGCTTTCATGGGAAAACATTGAGCATTGGTTGTGTTTGCTTTTCAGGGTTATTATGCAGTTTAATAGGTAGACATGCAGCTATTTTGGTATCAAAAAGATAATAACTGGCAACTCAATATGTAGAGTAAAATATGAAAGCTGTATGAGATTCTGATAATAGATAGCATCCATTTCAAGAACACTGCAACATGATGGAGTTTCCACGATTTGAACAATCATATCAAACTGTTGTGCAAGTTAGAAAGACTGAGTACTAGGAAGGAAAAATAACCAGACAGAGAGTTTGAATTGCTTTCTAATTCTTGCCATTTCAAAACAAACCACAGAACAACCCCATGGATTTACTAGCTTGAGAGTTCTGACTGGAACTATACATGGAGATTCTGACGTGGAAGTAGAATCATACATGGACTCACAGAGCAATTACAGGCATTACTAACTGGAAATAGAAAAACTGAGCCCAGCTGCTTTGCACTGACCACTAGGGAATGATCTGGGTTTCTGTTGTCCACAGCAATTTTTAAGCAAATCTCATTGAATGGAATATATGTTTCTATCCTTAGTTAATTAAAATCAACACATTCCAAGCAGTTGAATAGAGGCTGAGGTCAAAAGGCTGTATTAGCAAAGCTGAACTAGCTCAGCTGCATTTCCCGCAGACAATTGCGCTTCATAATTAAGCTTTGAACAGTGTAATATGAAGAGGAACCACACCTATTTCCCAAAGCCCATTCCACTACAGTCCCAATTACTTATACTGGGATGTTCTTGGAACTGAGACAGAGTATGAGCAATATGACCTGGAAGCCATATTGGAAAGGAAGTTCATTGGAAAATCTATTATTGCTTTTTTTATGTTTGTTCCTCCCCTCCCTTCTACTATTTATTGCCAGCCTTTACCTTGTAAGAAATATTTATGACAAGCACTTCTTACCTCCACCAAGTACACATATTTCTTTTATTACCTAGTGTATTAATTCAATCAATAACTATACTTACTTTATATCCTACCATGTGTCACACACTAGTAATGCAGTGCTGAGAAGGGCGTGGTCCTTACAGATCGGATACAGAGCTCACATTGGGCGAGACAGAGAAGTCAGGGTTGTACCACCAGATGTATAAACCCATGGGTGTGGTACACACAGGGATAAGGGCACACACATTCTGAAGGTCAGGAAAGGTCACCTGGCAAAAGTGCATTCAACTCTGAGACCAGAAAAAAAATCTGGAAATATCTGGATGAAGCAAGCGTGAATCTTCTCTCAGGCATTTGGAACAGCAAGTGCAAAACATTGAAGGTGAGCAAAAATGTCACATTCCGGGACTTACCATCCTATGGCTTTCACTCAAGTATCTGTCTATACTCTCTGTCTCCATCCTCTTAAAATACACCATTTTCTTCAGGTTTGTCCTTTGGTATTCTCTGTATTATCTTCTGTGTAGCCTTCTCAAGGATTCTCTCTGGCAATTTGCTCTAGTCCATCTGTTTCATTTATTCATCCCTTTCTTTGGAACCATTTAATCCATTACACATACCTTATATCCCCTATCAAAAAGAAAAATGACACTAAAACTTCTCTTGAGCCCCATGCTAAGAATTTTGATGTCTTATCCTGAGGCTGGTAGACACCCAGTGAAGAGTATTAAGCAACTAAATAGCGTGAAATCGACCCCTTGAAAATGTCATCTGGCTGCTGTGCACAGAATTGATTGGAGGGGTAAGACAGGAAGCAAGACCTATCAGGAGGCTGGCTAGTGGCCTTATCTAGACAGTGGTAGTGGGGACAGATATTAGATTGATGCAGAGAAAGAGTAATGAGAAGTACAAGAGGAAGTGGGCTGGATCAGATGAGTGGTTCAGCCATTAAATTTAATGTTAAATTTAGGTGGCTGATGAACTTGAAAGTACAGTTATTATACATGGGTATCCAGGGAATAAATTGGTAGAAATTTTGAAGTCTTTGGCCTATGAGATCCAATCTTGAAATATTGAGAACATACACACACACACACACACACACACACACACACACACAATCACTTTGAATGTACTGAAAAAAAATGGTGAGAAAGCTATATAAGTAGTATCTATTAAGAGTTCTAAACATGCACACCAATTTATCTATGTTTTAAGTTAAAGTTCTCAGTTCTTATTCTGGCTTCCTATTAATGACTTCATATTCTTGGCTGACCTGGAAAACAATTTGCCAGTATAAAATAAAGGGTTTGGATATGGAAATACAAAGTCTATATCACTTCCAACTCTAAAATCCCAAGTATCTGACTCTCAGATCAGTTTTGAAACCCAGGGTGAAAAGCCTATATTTAATTTGAGTAACGTCCCAGCATCTCAAGATGAGTCACCTGTCAGTCCCACAATTTAAAATTCCAGCCCAAACTGGGCCTCTCTTCGTAGGCAGAAAAGAGGTGAGGCCTGACCCATGGCTCTGAGTTCACCCAGGAGCAGCCCTGAGACAAGGTTTTGAGCCGCGTTAGTTATTTGGAAGATCAAGAAAACACCAGTGGGGAAAGAGAAATCAGACAAGTAAGGAAAGAGAGCCAATAAGGTAAATGTTAAAGCCAGGTCCCTTGTGGGTTCCTGGGGCTTCATCCCACTGGAGAAAGCAGGAGGCCAGAGCTATTCCATGTAGAGGTTGAGAGCCCCAGGATAGTTACACACGACTTCCTGTTAGTCGTTGCTTGAGGGCTGTGTCTATGGTGCATCCTCCTGCACCATGAAAACCAAAGGGTTCTCCTACAACCATAGGAAGGCGTCAGACCAAAAGAACCAGGCGCTGGGAGTCAGGCAGAAGCAGCATCCTCAGGGTGAGGGGATACAAGTAAGGCCCATTGTCACCCGCGCTGCTACACAGCAGGAAAACTAAAACAAAGTCTTCACTAGCCAGGAAGCCTAAGAACCCTAGGCCCCGAGGAAGCTGCAGGGGGGTTCCTATAAACTGAAGGCTCTAGGAACGGCTACAATGCTCCGCAGCCTGCCATAGCCATCACAGAGTTTTGTAAGTTGCATATATTTCCTGGCATTTACCTTTACCTTTCCATAAATAGGAATGTAGAGATCTGAACAGCATTTAAGATAAGAAAGAATTATTAGAAGAGAGAAGATACTATCCTGCTGGCTTCGAAGACGGAAGATGGGGCCACAAGTGAAGGATTGCATGTGGCCTCTGGAAGCTGGGAAAGCTAAGAAAATCCCTCTTTCCTCTAGAGCAGGGGTGTCCAAACTGCGGCCCGCAATCCATTTTTAATTGGCCCGCAGCAAATTCCAAAAATATATTTAGTTTACTTAAATAACCCAGGTGAGGCAATACGTACTTCACCTCGAGTGAGTGGCCCAGCTGTTTGTGTATTTTACCACATATGGCCCTTGGTAAAAAACGTTGAAAAAAGTTTGGACACCCCTGCTCTAGAGCATCTAAAAGGAACACAGGTCTGCCAACACCTTGATTTTAGCTCAGTAAAATTGATTTTGGATGTCTGACCTCTAAAACTGTAAGATAATAATTTTGTATTGCTTTAAGCCTCTAAGTTTGGGGATTGTTAGAGTAGTAATAGAGAACTAATATAGCTTTTGTCTTTTTTTTTTTTTTTACTTGTATTCCTTTCAATCTTAAAGCATTCTAAAATTTTACCTGCCCTCTCCTCCACAGTTTGTGTTTCAGTTTTCTCTTTGTGTCTAAAATGTTTCAGGAACATTCATTTTCAAATATTTCAATAAATAACTTATACTGTATTAGGGAAACATTAGGTCTAAGAGGCTCTAAATTCCACATAGATAAAGATATGAAGGAACTGGATTTCTGCTAATCTCAGGAAATGCTTCGCCACCCTGTCCCACACACATTGAGTTCCTATGATTTTCCCATCAAAGCAGGAAAAAAAAAGAAAAAAAGGTAGGTGGAGAAAGCTAGACTTGCTACACTTTCATGGTGGGATAATGATAATTTAACATGTGAAAAACATTTCACAGGCAACCATCCTTTATTTTAAACAATGTGCTCCATCTTTATAAGAAATACGTAAACTAAAAAGGAATGGGTCTTCTTGTGGATTTTGATGTTGGATTATTATTTTTAAGGACTGCTTTCTGAAAAAAATGGCCCCTAACAGAGACAAATTTCAAATTTTAGACGTCGGGATGCATATGGCCACTTTAAAAAACATGTTTGAATGCACTGGTTTTTAATACAAACTCTATCACTCAGGTTGGGAAGTTACAGCCTATCAGGAGGTTGGCTAAGGCCTTACTAGACTGTGACAGTAGGGACAGGTATTAGATGCCACCTTTGCTACTTAGAGACACTGCTGGTGGCAATGTGGAGGCACTGCTTGTGACAATGCTGTTGGTGGCAGTGGCAGAAGCTACATAAAATGTCCTCCTGCTCCCTCCAGCTTTCTTCTGCTCTCACTTCCCATTAGCAGACCCTCTGAGGAAGCCACCAGAAGGGCAGCCATTATGACGAAGGTTTGTCCCCAGAACTGAGAAGAGGGAACACATATCCTACTGATAAACAAATCACAGTAAATGTCTCTACAACCACTAGATCATAATTTTACGGACAACTAAAAGTTCTGTCTGAATTAATTTTATACATTTTCTCATTGCTCACGTTTACTTTGCTTCTAAATCATCCATCGATGCAAATTGGACAGAAGCATTGCTCTGTTGCTTTCAGAAATTCTAAGGAAATATATATACTTTTTTTAAATTCATAAAGATCATATCGAGCTTTTCTGTTTTAAAAATATGTAAACTGTTCTGAAGAGTTTGTGGTAGTATGAAAATTCCAGATATCATGGAAAATTTATAGAGCTTATTCGACTGTATAACTAAACCTTAAAAGCACCACTTTGATTATCTGACAGGTATATTGACCAAAAACCTGATCTCTGCTAAAACAATGAGAAGTTCATTAATCACCCTGACATGTCTATTAATTAGTCTCCACCAACCAGACCCACCAGGATGCTGTCAGTGTCTGAGTCCCAGGTAGTGCTCTGGCAGGCTCTGATATTACAAAATGGGATGGATGCCACTTCAGTGTTGGGTCTCCTCAGATTCAGATATTTCATTAAGAACACAGTAGAGAATATTGTTGTACCTTTTTTATTTCAAAAAAAGTTAACTTCATTTCAAAGTTAATTTCAGTATTTTCTAAAGTTTCTTTACAGTATGGACTCTGAAAAAAATCAGATTAATCAGAGGATAATTTTTAAAACTATTTAGTATTTTTTTTCATTTGATACCACAGCATTACATTGAAAGATAAAAGTGCATATACATTGTTAATTTTTTTAATTAATCATACTTACGTGTTTTAGAAATACTGACATTATGATTAACAATATATATTATTGCTCAGACAGATGGAGATGAAGATTTCTACTTAATGTGTAATTTCTTAGGTATCATTTACTTGTATGTTGACCTAAAATTAAATTTTAACAAATTATAAAAACCAACTTTAATAATTAGAGAAGTACTAACAGACCATGCCTCACCTGACTTTGTAAATAGGAAAAAATAAAGAGTTCTTATAAATACAGGAATTTTAAGCCATAATAAATGTTTTACAAAAGTCATAATATGGGAGTTTGTGGTTAGTTCTAAACAGCTTCCTGTTCTTCCGATTGTTCTTTCAAATTTGAGGACTATAGATGCTACCAGATTTGTAAATAGGCTATGCACCAAAAAGCTTTCTCAGAAATCAGTTAATTGCAGTATTTCCTAATTAAAATTAATGTAAATAATAGAGTTTAGATACCTTTTTGAGGTACTTTACTTTATTAAAAATATAATGTAACTGATGTTAAAAATATGTACTGCATTTGAAAAATAGCATAGAATGTTTGGGTTATCAAAGCAAAATTTATATACATATGTATATATACATATATATATATAATTTATTATATATATATCAAAAAATAGTTTATCCAGCCTCAAATTATATATATATATATAATCTGAATTGCTTAAACCTAAGTATAAAAGTCACAAATAAAAGCACAAATCAATTCCCTAACTGCTGAATTTTTTATTCTTTTCCTTTTTTTTTCCAATACACATAATAAATGACAAGCAAACAGTCTCTGCCCAGTCATAATCAAAATTGCCTCTAGTTATCATTACTGCCTTTGCTTACTCTTTAACAAAGATCATATGTTGTACTTTAAATTAAATACAAAGTTACTAGTGTACCTCATGTGTCATTAGGCATGAAATAACAGGTAGCAATAACCTGAGATACTCTTCTCTGGAGAATATTCAATGGTATGGAGGAAAAAACGGCGTGACACTTTGCACTAGCCACTCTACCAAGTGTGTACTCCATCAACAAGGGGCTTTCCTTATGAAGGCATTTTTAAATGCCCTTCCCACTTCCACAGTCCACCGAAGACACTGATTCAGTGGAAGGAACACATCTCCCAAAGAGCATGAAACCTTAGCTTACCAATATTATCGAAACAAGAAGTGACTGTCTTCGACAGGTTTTCTGCAGTTGACAACCAGAAACTAAAACAACCTGAGAGTAGTAATGAGAGGCCCGTGGGAAACCCAGGCATCTCATCATAGACATCTTGAAAACAGGTGATGTAGGTCACCCAAGAATATCTTAGGAGCTGAAAAACCAACTTTTGTTCAGATAAAGAACTCTTTGCCTAACCAAGATAATTAAGCTTAGGCAACAGCTATTTAGAGAAAGGAACACTTTTTTTTTTAAGACCTGCACATTTTATATAACACTTTTTCTCAACATTTTTATCTACTTTCTTTGTGATAAATCATCATGGCTTTTCTCTAACAATGGCTGGGTATTCTGATAACTATAATGAAGACTTCAGTTATGAATTACTTTGTATCCCCCAACCCGACAACAATTTCTGCTAAGCTTTATTTTTGTTGTTTGTATTCTAAAAACCAATTCTTTTTAAGTTTCACCAGTACAAAATTATAATATTTGACATGCTTTTTAGAAATTTCAAATACCCCTCTTCACCAGTGCCTCACTGCCCAATAGAAATTGACTTCCCTAAGCAGACACAATTTCTTATCTAAACTTCTATCCTCAGCATACAGTACAATACCTGGTCGCGGAACAATGTTCGATCAGAGGGAAAAAAGCATAAGGAATAGAAAGAATGTATCCGACTATATGTCTTTCACTCCCAGAGTTGCTATTAATTACCTACACGAAATTGGCCTGTTTACCTTTTGAAAAACAAGTGGATTGTACCAGAAATATGTAAGACCTCTTTTACCACTAACATTCCATTATCTTGTGATCATTATTCACGAATTATGATCCTAGTTCATGTAACGGATACCTCTTTAGAGATAGAAAACATATACCTCTATAATTATATAGAGTTTAGTAGAAAATCTGCAATTAAATTAAAGAAAAAATTATATTTAAACACAGCAGCTAGGCCATACATAATCTTACACTCAAAATTCTTCTAAAATGAAAGTATAAAAAGCACAACACATAAATCCTCAAAAACAAAATGAATGGGGTAAAAACATCAGTGAACAAAAGATTTTACCAAGTATTTAGAAGGAAGTGAGCTGAAAAAAACGGAAAGTTTTCAAAGATAAGAAACCTAAAGTGCATTCAGAGGACAACACTGAAGTAAAGCAAGTTGATTTGGCTTTGGGAAGCATTCACTTCCAATGAAAGTGTAGACAAGCGATGGATCTGAAAATAGGGAGATTGATAGAAAATTCTCATAGAAATATAACATTATATCCCCAGTCCCTTCTAAAAAGTGTTGCCTCGAAAGTTGAGCTAGCAATAAGGAAAGATAAAGATGTAAAATATTTACTTTTCATGCATGTCATATTATAAACCAGTTGAAGAGCAGCAAACCAAGGAAAACAGGAATTTAATAAAGGAAAAGTGGCAAGAGATCCAAGATGGGGGAGTAGCTAAACACTGTGCCTGCTTCCTTCCATGAGCACATTAAAATTACAACAAAATTATAGGACAATCAGCCTGGGGAACCATCTGAAGTCTAGCTGAACATTTTATAACAAAGGATATAAAGAAGAAGCCACATCCAGACAGGTAGGAAGGATGGAGACACAAAACAGGCTGGCCCCAAACCTCCCTGTGGCTGTTGAAAATCAGGAGGGATATCTCAGCATAGAGGTTCCCCCTGATGGGTGAGGGATCCCAGCCTCCAGGCTCCCCAACCTGAGTACTGGTGGTGGGACGAGGAGCCCCCCACAACATCTTGCTGTGAAAAACAGTGGGGAGTCCCACCATCTGGGTGGAATGGAAGGCTGTAGAAAACCCAGACATCCTCTTAAATGGCCTGAGCACAGACTCACTTGCTTGTAGGCACTCACCTTGGGCTCCAGCGGAGGGACAGTAACTCGGGAAGTTGTCGGAAATATACAGGGAACAGACTGAGGTGTGTGGCTTTGAGGTGAGAGCAGGAGAACAGTTGCTACTTTCCCTGTGAGGGGGCCTTCTCCCATGCAGCCAGCAGGTGGGCACCATCTTTCCTATATTGAGCCCTGCCCCACAGACCAAATCTAAATCTAATGGGTTTAATGAGCTCAGGTGTTCCACCCTGCTGATTCATTGGACTCCTGTCCTACCCAATTCCCCCAACGAAGGAGGCACTTTCTCTGTGAGCAGCCAGCCCCACCCACACTGCAATCTTTCTTGGAAAACTATCTGGGTCCATGGGCCCCAGGTGGGGAACAACTGGCCTCAGTGAGCTCTGAGACTTTTGCTGAGTAGCTCCAGGCTCAGCATGGGCACCAAACCAGAATCTACATTTACCTGGTGACCACAGCTATTCCCATTGTAGTGACTCCTGGAGACCCTGCCTCACCTAACTTGCATACTGCAGGAAACTTTATCAGTGGCTGAACCTTAAGTGAGTGGCAGCAACAGGCCTCGGTGTCTGCTGGCTTTTTGTGGAGCTACCCCAGTCCTGATACTGGTGGCAGATGCCTCGGTTCACAGTGTAGCCTCTCTCACACACCTCCAGGTTTAGCACAGGCAGTGAACAACTGCGGATCACTTTGTAGCTCCTACCAGCTAGTCCCCAGCTGGCCCAGGTAGTGGGTGACCTGGGCCTGCACCGGGGCCCTTCCAAAGAGGTCCCAGAACCAACATACTTGGATGTTAGCTTCAGACCACAGCAGAGCACTGCCCAATTAGCCCCATAAGCAGCACATACAAAGGGCACCAAAGCTCCTAATTGGGTGAATCCCACTTAGTGAGGCAAGCCCCCAACACAGCAGCCTGTAAGCTGTGGATGTGGCCAACCTCAAAGCCAATAAGCCTGGGGGTCAATCCCACCTACTTATGTGCCAAAAACAATCAAGGCTCAACTATAATAGGAGGGCACACACAACAAATGAAATTGATATACAAGTCCAGGAAGTACAGAGAGTCCCAAACAAGATGAACCCAAGAAGGTCCACACAAAGACACATCATAATTAGAATGGCAAAGGTTAAAGACAAAGAGAGACTCCTAAAAGCAGCAAGAGAAAGGCAACTAGTAACTTATAAGGGAGACCCCATAAGACTGTCAGCTGATTTCTCAACAGAAAGTTTGCAGGCCAGAAGGGATTGGCATAAAATATTCAATGTGATGAAAAACAAGGACCTACAACAAAGATTACTGTAGCAAGCAAAGCTATCATTTAGAATTGAAGGACAGATAAAGAGCTTCCCAGACAAGAGAAAGCTAACGGAGTTCATCACCACCAAACCAGTATTACAAAGGACATTAGACGGACATCCTTAAGATGGAATAAAAGGTCAAAATCATGAGTAATAAAATGGCAATAGCTGCATATCTGTCAAAAATTACTTTAAATGTAAATGAATTATATGTCCCAATCAAAAGACATAGGAGGGCTGAATGGATAAGTAAACAAAACCCTTACATGTACTGCCTACAAGAGACTCACTTCAGATTGAAAGACACACAGAGATGGAAAGTAAAGGGATGAAAAGTATATTTCAATGGGAGACGTCATCAAAATTGTGGCGAGAGGTGAGCCTCTGTAAATCTCCCCTAGAAGTTTACTATTTGGACGTGATAAAACAGCTGTGTGAAAAAGTTAGATGAAAAGGACTTGAACTTTTCACCAACAATTCATGGCTCTTGCATCATGACAATGCACCAGCTCACATGGCACTGTCTGTAAGAGAGTTTTAGAAAGTAAACAAATAACTGCATTGGAACACACTCCCTACTCACCTGATCTGGCCCTCCATGACTTCTTTCCTTACCCAAAGATAAGAGAAATATTGAAAGGAAGACATTTTGATGACATTCAGGACATCAAGAGTAATATGACAACAGCTCTGATGACCATTCCAGAAAAAGAGTTCCAAAATTGCTTTGAAGGGTGGACTAGGTGCTGCCATTGGTGCATAGCGTCCAATGGGGAGTACTTCAAAGGTGACCATAGTGATATCCAGTAATATGGTATGTGACACTTTTTCTAGGATGAGTTCATGAACTTATTGTCCAACCTCGTATGTCTTATAAAAGTGTTAAAGTACACCTGTATGGGACAGCTTTATTTAGCAGCTAAAAGAGCTGCTTCCTGATCACCAGGTCCCATTGCACGGTATTATCAATACGGTGGAGTAGCTTGGTGTTTTATGGAATGGAGAGGCAATAGGGGTCCTTGCAGACAGATAATGCCAGAGGGCTGGAGAGTTGGCACAGCTATGAGGTACGTCAGTGAATGATCAGAAAATTGAACATTCACTCTTGATGGGGGCCTGGACTAAATGTAACTTGCATGCAAATTACCAAAAAGGAGTAAAGAAAACACATGTAGAGCACCATTTGCAACTGGAGTCACTACATGATAAAGTTGATGATAATCCATTGTCATTCTTCAAATTCCATATCTTTTTTTGCATAGACCGGACAGGTCATTAGAATGTGGTAGAAATCCCTGCCCCTGCATCCCTCCAGTCCTCGAAAGTACAACTACCCTCTGCAGACCCTCGAGTAATGCAGTATTGCTTTTGGTTAACTTGTTTTCCACATAGAGGCAGATCTAGTGACTTCCCCTTAACTGGTTTTATTACAATAGTTCTCACTCTACTTGTCAGAGAACCAATGAGGATTTTGCTTTTGGCTGAGTATGTTTATACTAAACTATGCATTCAAGTACAGGGAAGATAACCACTGGATATTCAAGGACCAAATAGGCTCCCTGTAAGGTAAGTCCTAGAAAAAGTCCATTGTTTACTTGGCCCTCTGTACCCTTGCCTGACTGGCTGACCATTCTGGACTTTTCAGGAACTAGAATCGGTCTAGAGTCAATTTCAAGTAAGCCTTTCAAATTCAGGGAGCATATCCCTTTCCTTACTTCACAGTCATCCTGGTAAGTAACGAAATTTTAAAGACAGGAAGCTGAAATTGCCCAAGTGGATCCTTGGGAGTAATGGGAATTTGTGCCACTCCTGGATTCAGACCTACATGTTCAGACCCTTGTGTTCTCTCTTTGACAGACACAACTGGAGATAATAGCTTTTAATACAGGATTCCTACTGCATCTTGGAAGATGTCAACCCATCCATGTGAGGTATTTCTTCCAATCTTTTACCTCAGCAATGCCTTCATAAAGATATAGTGTATTTCTAGTATCTTTTGGATGGGGTAACAAGACCGGTAGATCCCACAGTCCTGGGCTCATTGTCACACCCCCTTTGCAGTTTAGAGAGCTCCTTGGATTAAGGCAATATTACCCACTACCAGTGAGTCAACATTTTTATGAGCCCTTGTATAATGGGGCAAGTGGAGGCCCTGAAGGCAGAAAAGGCAAACTAGTAGCTGGAAATGTGTTGATTCTAGAAAAGATGAATGGCTGCTGCTGCCAGGATATAAGAAACACAACAACACAATGTAATCAATTTGCAATGCAGTGGCTGGTCATGCAATGTCAGGGTTTCAGCATTGGTCTCCATTGCTGGCAGGTTGCATAGGTTAGGGGACAGTAATTGCACCTGACATTCTTAGGGAGATAGAAAGTGTTTTAACAACAAAAGGCATCATATAAGTTTTTCAGTGCATAATGTTAATCATCTGACATCTAGACAGTGATAACTCAGAACCTACTGAACTTATTCTCCGGGGTTTCCAGGGATGCTGCTTTGCTGTTTAGAAAGAGGCTGAAGCATTTGCACTCTGATGCTCACGTTGGCCCCTCCAGATTAACCTCCATCCTTCCCACCTTGGCTTCTGAAGCCTCCCTATATTAACTGCATCAATGGACTCCTGTACCCACATAGTGGCGTTGGCTAACAGAGATGCCAGGAACCAGACTGGAGAAAGGAGTCAGCTTGGGGTGTTCATTTTTATAGCTCCCTACTTACAGGCTCTGCAAAGGGCTCTCTCCCTCCAGGTTGCAAGAACGAACCATCTTGTGCCTTTAGCGTAAAGTAGCCATAGTCCCAATACTTCTAGTGTTAAGTCCTGCACATTACCTTGGGTTTGTTCTCAAACCTATGTGGATTGTTATTAAACCCTCTTCAGAGAGTCCTCATTTATTTGTACCAGCCTTTCCTGCAGGGACACTGACTGTTATAATATATGAAAAAAATGGGGTAGGGGATTTTAATGAAGGTGAGAAAGGGAAACCAAAACTTTCCTTTCATGTGACTAAGAAAATGGATAAAAATTTTCTAGTTAAAATGTTTTGTTGACACTGAAGTGAGAACCTCGGGAAGTGATAAATCCCAACAGATATAATTAACTGATAATATGCAATTTCTTTTAAGAAAGGCTTTAAGATTTGAAGCTCTAGGAATACTAAATTAAAGTTAGATGTGATCTACTTTCACTGACGTTGTTAAACTAGCTAATTTTGTTTATTTATACCAGAGGAGTGATACAATTAATTTTCAAGTATAAAATACACCTCCCTCTACCCCACTCCCAGATAGGCAAACATTTCCACTGCACTCATTGTAATCCCCATCCATCTTATGTTGTATTCGTTATTTATGACCACAATAATGATAAATCCCCAATAATACAAAGCGTTGCTAGCTTAAACAATAACTGTCTATTGCTAATGTGTGTGGAGTCAGCTGCAACTAGACCAAGTGGTTCTGCTAATCTTGGCTGAGTTTGCACACAGGATGGCTGGCTGGCTGGCTGCTGGGTGAGGCGGCTCTGCCCTCCGTGATCTCATCCTCCAGCAGGCTAGCCATGGCAAGTTCTCGTGAGAATGGAAGAAGTGCAGGAGCAGCAGCAGAGACTGAAGAGAATTCTTGAGGCCTTGACTTGGAAACTTACAATCCCTGAAATCATAGGCTACTCAGCCAAACAATTTACAGAGCCAGCCCAGAGTCAAGAGATAGCAAAATAAACGTCACCTCTTTATTGAGAAGAAAAGCAAAGACATATGGCAAAGGGAGCAAATGCAGAGAGGGAAATGTGTTGGGGCCTGAATTCACTCAATCTACCTCGTGTGCCTTTTTTGCACACCTAACTCTCCATATGAAGAGTGTCTGTGCATCTCTTTCCATTATTCATGTCTTCAAAATAATCATTCTCATTTTAAACAACTAAAACTGTAGGCCTTTCTGATTGCAAAGAGCAGAGATGGTGAGCAGGAACATAAAAAAAACAATGGAAATTTACATTAACAAGGGCCTTGGAGAACATCATTGGCCCCAGGAGAGGCAGGGCCGATAGATCAACCGATGGCAGACATCAGGAACTTTGAGTTCTGTGCTCAGGGGACCAAACGCCAGACCAACTCTCTGTTTCTTTGCTTCCTGCTCAGATCCATGACTACCCTGCTCCTTTTTTCATGCAATAGAATACACTGGCCCTAGGTCCAATATTCCCCCTCTTTCCACTACACTCAATAGCCTTAATGGAGCAGAAAACAGTCTGGAAGACCATTCTTGAGCAGGGTGGTAAGAGTGGGGCATTGTAAGTTCAACAGCCATCAGTGGGGTAGGAATCCTGACAGCACCTTCAGTTATAATTCAGATGCTTTCCCCATTATTAGCATTATCGTCGTGAAGACTGCTTTCTCCTTTCATGACTCAAAAACTGCTGCGTGAAATGAGCCATACAGAGAGGAAATAGAAATTCTGCTGCATTCCATCTGTACAAAATGAGGAAATGCCCTCCCTCTACTAAACTGTTCCTTATGATGACAATAGCAGCCAGCATGATAATAACACTTACATTTCCTCGGTGACTTACAGTGTTTGTAACACTGCCACATATTTGTTTTACTGTTTATCGCTGTTTCTAGATGCCTGTCCGTGTACACTTGAGCAAGTTTCGGCCCTTCTCGGCAGTTTCCAGCAATGGGCCACAGAGCCAGTCACAGGTCTGCTAGTCTCCAGGATCCTGGACGCTCAGACCTGTGTCAGCCACCCCAAAGGGCACGTCTCAAAGTAGATTTAGGGAGGTTTGAGGCCGAGGCTGAGAATATTTTATTTTTGTATTTATTACGAATCTCAATTATTGGTGTTCATTAAAATGAATAGGGTATTTGTTAAAAATTAGTAGTTCAGCCTGCCCTCACCCAAGAGTCTGTGGGTCGTGGCCAGAAAATCTGAAATTTACTGAGTATCCCAGGTAAATCTGATGACTCTTTCTATCCTATTTGACTCCTGGACAGTGCTTGTATATAACAAGTAAAGGTCAGGTTTTTTCCAGGCCACTACGTGCTTGACAGTGTAACTATCCACAAAGGAAAGTCACTATTTCTATAGGCCTTAGTAAGTATATCAGAACACCTGAGACAAAAATTGACCTCTGTTCCCTCGTTTTTTGAAGCACATAAGTTTTGTTTTATAAATAAAATAAGATAATCTAGTAAAATATAAATCATTATGTATGCATTTAAGTATAAATTTGAATACTTTTTTTTTTTTAGCTTATATGCATTTCAGTGTGAAATTTATAGTGGGACTTAGTGGGAATGCTTACTCACAGAGTTTTCCAGAAAGGAAATGAACTGTACATCCTTTGGGCAACTAGTCTGAGGTACTTGACAAAACTCATGTCAATGTGCAAAAGCTGCCCAGATGTGGTGGCCAGGGTTTTGGGCGCTGGGGTCATCTGCCTGGATTCATGTCCTGCAGTTTCTAGCTGTGTGACTTTGGGTAAGTCATTTACTTTTCTGTTTCAATCTTGTTGTCTATAAAAGAAGGTAGTAACGTGACCAACTTTAAAGGGAACTTTATGGGTGAAGGGAATTCGGATAAGCAAAACCCTTAGAGGTAACACACAGCAAACGCAAAGTTAATATATGTTATTACTATTTTATAATTAAAACTTTATTCATTATAAGTTAAATGGCTTAATGTTTCTTAAAATGAAACTGACCTATTATTTGCTTTCATTAAAAGTGACAAAAAGTACATACTGTGTTAA
>NW_027423906.1:0-18840 GCF_036562045.2 Rhinolophus sinicus | reverse complement strand
CCTCTAGCTGTACACCCAGTGGTTTGACCCCTTACAGCTACTCTCGTTCTCTTCCAGTTTCCATTTACACGGAATCTCTTTTCCCGCCCACTCTACCCGCCTCCAGGCCAACCTTTTCCGGTCACGTGGGCAGCCTCCCGTGACGCCATTGGCTCCAGGTTTCCCGACCCGCAAGCTGCCTGCTGCTGAGTCAGGCTGTGGGTTTCGCTCTTGCGTCATGTCTCAGCGACGCGGGTAAAAAAGGCACCACCGGTAAGAGGCCGTGGCTTTGCTGAGGAGGCTGTTGAGAGCAGAAGGTATTGGGACGACGACAAAACCAGTAACACCTCAGTTCCGGACATACTGCTTGCTGCGACCTGGCGGGGCTCTAGGGTGAGAAAGAGTACTACCCTTTCACAACTTTGCAGGTTTACTGTGCAACCTAAGCCAGGACACGGAAATCCGGCCTTCATTCTTCACAGGGTGACGACTGTGGGAGCACGGTGTGTGTGTGTGTTGGGATCGGACTGACTGGGGTGGGGGAGGGGTTTCGGAGCACGTGGCTCTGTGAAGACCGAGGACAGAGAATGCATTCCTGACTGAGGGGTCAGGGGACCAGGCAGCAGTGTGCCAGGTGTGATAGCCATGTGGAGCAGGCGCCGCAGGGCCGCTGGAGCCTGGTGTTGTCTCTGGCAGCCTTCGCTGTCCCCGAGCTCTCCTCGGTGGGCACCGCTGTTCCGCGGACTGAGTGGGACAAGGGACCACCTTCCTCGGGTGTAGGCGGGTTCGCAGAAGTCTAGGTATAGTGAGCCCAGGCCGCACAGGCGAGGTTGTTGCGTAGTAAGACAATGGCGAGGGAAGGCGGGCTGCTCTGCGCCCCTTTTCCTGGTCTTACTTTGCTGTCCACCTCCACGCTCATTGGTGTGAGGCGGTGGTGGAGCTGACGGGGGTTATTTGGTTCTCGGAAGTTTGACTCTCGGAGTCACCTACACAGAGTCAGTGATGCGGTGGTCAAACCACTGGGTGTTTTCCTCCTAGAGGAAATAGGAGATTTTATGTTTCCGACACTGGAGCACCTACATTTTTAAGCTGTTTTACTTTGTTTCGTTTTTCCTAATGTTAAAATATGTCCTTAAAATAGGATGAAAAGAGGATAGCTCCTTGTTTCTTAGGACCTCGGTCCAACAGAATTGGGAAACATCTGTCAGAACTTGTCTTTCTAGTTCATTTTTTTTTTTTTTTTTTTTTTTGGTTCTTCCTCTCAACCTTCTTCTTTTCTTTAAGTGTGTGCTTGTGTGTTACTCCTACCCGGTTTACCCTCTCTCAGTTTGGGGAACACTGGACCATTACCCAGTGGTGACTTAGGCTAAGGAGTTTTCATTATCTGTAAGTGGAGGGAAAAAGCCACCATCTTCAGAATGAGAGAATCTGAAGTGTTTACAGTGGGCGCTTGGAATTTGATAAAAGGCTCATGATGAATGGGCTGCTCCAGGGTTTTCAGAGCCAGGGAGTGGAGAATTGCAGGGAAAGGGCTTTTCTTTTGAAAACACTGAAACATTTGCTCTTATCGGAAGGTATAAAGTAATATTTTTTAAAATGCTTCGAGCTTCAAAAGGCGCACTTTAGATTTGAGCAGAGTGTCAAGAATTCGGTTTTGTTGGGGGTCTGTTTTTAAGCTCAGGTACTTTCATGTGTCTCAGTATAAAGGACTTACTACTTCTTGGTTCAGTCTCTCACTCTCTCGCTTTTTCACTCTCGCGCTCTCTCTTTCCTTCCTTCCCCCCTTTGTATTCCAAAAGAAAGATCCAGGACTTTCATATTGCAAAAGAGCTGCAGCTTCATCTTTCTCTAGGGATTAAAAATTGTCACTTTGGGTAACAGTGATTTTATAGGTGCTTTCCCCAGGCAAAACTAAACAAACAATATATTAATGATGATGTATTACAGAATTGTACACTTGAAACCTATGTGTCTTTACTAAGCATTGTCACACCAATAAACTAATTAAAAAAATAAATAGGTTAAATGAATAAATAAAATCAAAAATAGAAGAAAATAGAAAACAACAATAAACAAACAAAAACACTGCAAGTTAGGACTTAAATTCTTGTTTATACTTTGCCATGAGTTTAGAAAGTTGTTGAATTAGGAACAAAGGTTTATTCAGTTAACAATTAACTGACCAAGTTAAAAGGTTAAGGTATGACCCCTGAGGAGCATCCTTTCTGGTTAATAACTGGGTGAAAGTAGAATCTCTTTTGGTGCATAGCAGGATAAAAATAGTATCTACTTGTTTTTTTTACTTTCATTTTGTATACTTACTTTACATTTCTGTCTGCTTTTCTGGGCATCTTTCTACTTTTGCTTTCTTTCGTCAGTTAGTTGACTGTGGCATGGGATTAAATGCATGATTAAGTATTAGGATTTTTTTTCCATTTTTTTATTTGTTTCAGTTGTACAAAACAGTGTAATAGTTATAAAGTAAGTTAAATAAACAAATAAAAATAAAGTGATATCCTCCCCCCCAAATCCATTACCCTCTGACATCATATACACCTGTTACAATTCCATTCACACTATTCCCTATGCTGTACTCCATATCCTGTGACTATATTTATATTAAATTATAGTTGACATTGAATTATTATTCAGCTTCAGTTTCAGGTGTACAGTACAGTGGTCAGACATCTACACCGTCCATGAAATGGTCTCTCTGATATGAGGAGTGCCCATCTGACACCCTATAAAAACTTTACAACATTGTTTATTATATTCACCAAACTGTCTTTCATATCCCTGTGGCAATGTGGAAATATCAATTTGTGCATTTCCATCCCCTCACCCTCTCCCTCATACCCACCCTACTTCCAACTTGCAACCATCAGTTTTCCGTCGTTAGCTCTGAGACTTGCAGTTTAGTTTGCTCATTTATTCCATTCTTTAGATTCCACACATGAGTGAGATCAATATGGATGGACCTAGAGAACATTATGCTAAGGGAAATAAGTATTAGTTTTTGAATTTTCATTTTAAAAAGCTGTGTGAATATCTTGTATTCATAAAAATTTCTTCTAAGTAAGTTCTTTATGTTCCTTAAGTTTACAATTTTTTCTGGGTCTGTAACTTGAAAAAATATTTCTTAATTCTAATCTCTACTCCTTTTTGTAGGAAGTAGAAATAATGTTATTTTTTAAAATGCTGAGAAAATTAAAAGAGAAGTAACACTTTTTATTAGCTTCAGGTGTACAAAACAATGTAATAGTTACACATTTATAATTTATATCCCTCACTCAGTGATACGCCCCCACATCCACTACCTCTCTGACCTCGCATACAGCCATTGCATGCCGTGTCTATTCCTAATGCTGTACTCCACTTCTCGTAACTATATATATATATATATATATATATATATATATATATATATATATATAAAAAACTTGTGCATATATACATATATATGTATATATGTATATACACACACACAATTTATGGATATATACATATATATATGTATACCTATATATAAAATTGTAGTTGACATTCATTCACTCTTTTTAGTCAAGGAGATGGACTTTATTGGGTTCTATTATTTCAGCGCTGCTTGTTTTTTCCTTCAATTCTGTCCCTTGTTCCTTCTGTATTTTGGAGTTCCGTTGTTTCTGCAGAGAAGTTACAGTTTTATGTTTTTTGTGACTGATCCTGTTTATCAACATGTAATGCTTTTGTCTCTTGGCACAATTTTTGCCTTTGTCTATTTTGTCTGACTGTTGGATTGCCACTCTACCTTTCTTTTGCTTACAATTTTTATGGAATAGCCCTTTCTGTCATTTTACTTGCAATCTGTTTGTGCCTTTACATCTAAAGTGAGTCTCTTGTAGATAGCCTACAATGGATTATGGTTTTCAAAGATTTGTCTGTCGCTCTTTTGCCTTTTGATTGGAGAGAACACTTTTTACATTTAAAGCAATTAAGTATAGGGCCTTGTATCATTTTGGTCTTTGTTTTTCTGTCTTTTATCTTTTTTTTCATTTCCTCCATTACTGTCTCCTTTGGTAATGCAGCAGTTTAATTTCCTTCTCATGTCTTCTTCTGTGTACATTGTGTAGTTATTTTCTTAGTGGTTCCCTGGGGATTGCAATTGAATCATCTTAAATTTATAACAAACTAGTTAGCTTCAGTGGTTAAGGGCAAATCTGCTCCTACACAATTCTGCCCTCTTCCTCGTTTGTCAGAGATTACATCTTTTATACCTTATGTGCTCATAACGTAGATGTATATTTATTGTTTTGCAAATTTGCTTTAATTCATGTAGGGGGTAAAAAGGATTTACAAACCAAAAAAGAAAACAACAAGAACGAAATACTGGGTTTTATATGTATCTGTTCAGTTACCTTTACTATTCTTTATTTCTTTATATGGCTTTGAGTTAATATGTAATCTCATTTCTGTCTGTGGTATTCCATTTGTTTCTTTGGCAATGCAGGTCTACAAGGAGCTTTTTGTTTATCTGGGCATGTTTTGAAGGATGATCTTTGAGTTTATCATACTTAAGAGTTTGCAGAGCTTATCTCATGTGTACAGTACTGCTTTTCATCTGTATAAGACACTTTGTAGCTGCCATCAAATATTTTTTCTGTTTTTTCCTCTTCCTGTGACTTTCATTGCTTTGTGTGTGTGTGTGTGTGTGTGTGTGTGTGTGTGTTGGCATGCTTAATACTGTCGCATAAGGCTTTCTAGCACAGCTAATTATTCTTCTTCTTTTTTCTTTCTGTATCTCAGACTGCATAATTGTACATGACCTAGCTTCTAATTTGCTGATTCTCATGTTTTCTGTAGTTCTGAGTATATTTACAACAGTTGATTTAAGAACTACATCTACTGCATCCAGTGCCAGGGCTTATCAAGGACATTTTTTTCTTAATTTGTGTGATTCCTATGGATTGCCTCAAATTCGGTGTTTCTTCACATGACTTGTTTTTTGTTGTTGACACCTTAGTGTATTGAGCATTATAGTGACTGTCAAACAAAACAAATTCTGATTAGATAAGAAAATACCTTGTTGAAAGAGACTACTCCATAAGAGAGAACACTGTGATTTAAGAAATGTGAAAATGTCTCAAAAGAAGAGGATGAATTTTTTTTCATTTGGAAGGGTAACCTGGGTTAGTGGAAAAATATATATTTTTTAATTGACATTTATTAGAGTGACAATTGTTAGTAAAGGTAAAGTTACATAGGTTTCACAGGTGTATAGTTCTGTATAATACATCATCTTTGTATCACATTGTGTGTTCACCACCCAGAGTCAGTTCTCCTTTCATCACCATATATTAAACTATAAACTTTTTTAGTGGGAAATTGCTCAAGCAAAAGAGAGGAAACAGACATCATGATTGGTGTAGTTTACGGGAAATGTGTTTCAGCTGAATCTTGGGATTAAGTTGATTGGGGCCTATTCTGCATTTTAGTGCTTGATGACAGGTCAGCCAGAATTCAGGCGTCCGTGAGAAGGAGAGAAGCTTGAGTAAAATGTGGACAAGACAAGGCAGAAGGTAAGGAATGGGCAGTTGTGGACACCTAACTCTGGAAATCAGATTATCAACCCTCCCTAGGGTTTGTGGTTGCTGCTTGTTGTGGGTTGTAGTTCTGTGTTTAGTTCTGGTTTATATAGTGATCTGCTTTGTAAAAGTTGTACAGTAGTCCCCACCTTACGTGTGGGGAATATATCCAAGACCTCCAGTACATGGCTGAAACCATGGATAGTACAGAACCCTACGTATGCTATGTTCTGTCCTATACATACATACCTATGATAAAGTTTCATTTACATTAGGTTAGTCAGTAAGGGACTAACAACAATAATAAAAACGATGTACTGTAAAAAAAAAAAGTTGGGAATGTGATCGCTTACTTTTTCTCTGTAATGATTTCTTTATTTTTCAGTCCAAATCTACCCCTGAATTTCTGTCCCATCTCTTGTAGTAAATGATTTGGTGTTACTTGTGTCAGGGATGCCTTGTTAAAGTCTTTGTGTAGGCTCAATGCCGTGTAGTACAGCATGCTGCTTGTTGTGAGTCAGAACTTGTTTTCTGTTCATGTCTCCCATCCACAATGTTAACACAAATTTTCTATCGTAACGAAGCAAATTTTCTATCATACCCTGTGGCCATAACTTTTGCAGTTTGAGGTCACAGTAAAACTAGCTAGAATATCTTTTTCCTTCTCAGTTTCACAGACAGAATGTTCACTCTTACCGTGGATCTTAGAAACCTCAGCATAGAATTTCTTTTCTTTTCTTAATAAGGTGAAACTTTCACCTTTGACTATAGAGCCTCTCTTTGGCATACCCAAATAGCCCACATCATTACTCTTGTGCTTTAGAGACCTTATTAAGGACAGTAAGGATAACTTGACCACAAGCACCACAATACCGTGAGAATCAGAGTGATAACCAAAAGGGCTTCTTGGTGACTATTGGGTGGGTAGAGTACACTGCATGGATACACTAGACAAAGGGATGACTCACGTATTAGGAGGGAAGGAGCAGGCGCATTGTGTTTCATCACACTCCTCAGAATGGTGCATGATTTAAGATTTTGTGAATTTACAAATTGTTTATTTCTGGAAATTTTTCTTTAATATATGCAGACCAGGCTGACTTCAGGTAACGGAAACTGCAGAAGGTGAACCTGTGGATAAGTGGGGTTTTAATTATAACACAACTCTATTCTTTGTCCTGTGTGGTCTCCGAATTTCCTGCTGTTAGCCCAGAGGTCAGTTAGTGATTTGAAAACCATTTTCTTGAAGCTGGAGCAACAAAGACAACAATAAACAAACAAAATCCTCTAATCTTTGTAAAATTGGCTTCCTTTGGGAAACGCCTTAAACCATTTTAAAAACTAGGGCATTTGTAACTTGCCTTAGTATGTACTTCCTCTGGTTTGTGTACAACCAGGTGTTATACATAAATCTTTGGTCGTCTGAGGACTTTCTGAGCAAGCATCCTGCCCTGGACATATGTATGGTCTTCTAGACTACCTGGAATACCTGGAGCCTTTGAAAAACCTTATTCTTCCATGTAGTTTCTTTTTTGGCCTCCTTCTTTCCAGGCTTTTGATTCTGTCTGCCACTTGTGTTGCATATTATATTATTCCTTAGCCCAGGTAGGCGTGGTAGTTGTTTCAGCATTTCACACCAAGAGTCTACACCAGCCCTGAGAAAATTCTGAGGCTGGCGAAACAGACATTTCCCAGAGCCGCTTCTCAGGGAGCTGCCATGTGCTTCAAAACCCACCACAAGTGCTCCTAAGAGCAAGGTCTCTAGTCACCCACTCAGGCATCAGCAAACCACGCCAAAAACACTAGCCATGTCCAAGCTCGGGATAAGGAAATAGTAGGCAGGTAAGTTAAAAAGGCACAATGTTCTTTTCCTAAAATGTAACAGCCGCTTTCTTCGTTAAACACTTCCCCTGATTGTGGTAAATTTTGATTGGAATCCAAAATTTCAGAAAAGTTCATTTGGACAGTTTTTGCCACTTTAATCATTGCTATAGTATAGGGTTGTAGTTTTGGAAGTGCGCCCAACACACACACACACACACACACACACACACACACACACACACACACACACACACACACAGAGTATTCAGTAAGGTCCCACTCTGCAGTTTAAGCTTAACTTCATAAAGTAGTAAAATAGTCCTATTGGGTAAGAAGTTTGATTAAAATTTAATACTGCTTCAGTGACAGAGCTCCTACTCAGTGATGTTTCTCAGTAGTTACTGTGTGACTGTAACTGATAGTACAAAACAGACCTTACTTCATGGAATGTAGTCATGTAATTTTTAATGAAATGTCGCAAACAAACTCTTTTCTTCTCACCCTCCACTTCCTTTTTCTTTGTTCCTACTATGATTGTCAGTAACTTTCAGAAAATATAATGGATGTAACTGTATTTAAAATGGCTAAAGTATTCTAAATATTTAATACGTTTTCAACAGCATTGCACACCAACGATGTTTAGATTTTCCAAGGAGGCATTTTCAAGTGAAATTATATTTTTAGACAATGGAATTATATTTTTCTGCTTCAATCCATTTCCTAGATGAATTTATGTTGGTATTTATTCCTATGTAAATATTGGGATGGAAGAGATTTACTTACCAAATGACCATGACAGAAACCCTGTGTAACGAGGATAATTTGTATTAGTATTTATTATCTTGGGTGTTTCTGTGAAAACCATATGATATTTTTGAAATACGCCAATAGGGCCTTCACTCTCCCTGCTTTGCATCCTTAAATCTGCCATAAATAGTATTTATTTGCTACGTTGACTTTTTTCCCCCTGATCTTACACGGTTGAAGTGTTTGGTAGGCAAGGCGCTAGAAGTTGTACCAGTAGTTTAGAAGATTTTTTTCTTTAAGAATTCAACTGTGGACCACATTGATGTGATTGTGTGTGGTAGACAGAATAATCTCCTCATAAAGATGCCCATGTCCTTGTGTCTGAAACCTGTGTCTATGTTACCGACAAGGCAAAAAGGACCTCCATCTATGATTTTGTAGGATGTTGAGATAGGGAGATTGTCCTGCGGGTATGCAAATGAGTTCTCTTAACAGGAAAGCAGGTGGGTCAGAGTCAGAGAGAGATGTGATGATACAGGCAAACTTCAGAGAGAGAGAGAGAGAACAAGAGAGAGAGAACAAGAGAGAGAGAACAAGAGAGAGAGAACAAGAGAGAGAGAACACAGAGATTGATCTACAAAGACGCTATCCTGCAGACTTTAAGAATGGTAAAGGAGTGGGTAGTCAAGGAAAGCAGGTAGCCTCTAGAAGCCGGAAAAGACAAGGAAACAGATTTTCCTCTAGAGTCTCCAGTTGGAACACAACCCAGCGGACCCACTTGGAACTTCTCACCTCCAGAAGTGTAAGATAAGCAATGTGAATTTTTGATCCAATAGTTTTGTGGTAATTTGTGACAACCATAATAGGAAACTAATACACATGCATTTTGTAAACTGTCCTCATTCACAAATCATATAACAGGTCTGTGGCTGGGCAACAGTTTATAGTCATTATATCTAATCTTCTTACAACTTTGTAAGGTATGTACTGTACACTCAGTTTACAGATAAGGAAGAGTAAGAGATTGACCTCTCTCCATGGCCACACAGGGTGCGGTAATTGATATATTCTAGGACTGTGCCATTTTGGCCCCAAAGGTGTTACCCTTTCCATATGTCTCATGTTCTCTTAACACAGTTTTTGAGGGGAGTAAAGGGCAAAAATAAGCTTCTGTTGAATGTGAGCAAAAACTGATGGTAGATAAATGAATAATAGTGTTTGCTAAATGAAAATAAACTATTAAGCCTAGTAGGGATCAGTGATTAGTAGGTATCATAAATGAGTAGGCATACTTGTAGGCCTCACACTTACTGTTTCATTCATTTGGCCCTTAGCGGATTTTAAAATATATGAATTAGGAGTTGTGCTGTACTGTAACTTCCTGCAGAGTAATCCATAGTAACCTGTAATTTCCTCCAGTGTAACTTGGAAAAATTGCAAAAGTGAGTAGAATTATGATGCCAGTTTTTTGAAGTGTCAAGTGGAGAGACCTGTTTTGACTTCTGTTAAATGAACTCTACTCAACATAGTGTTAACAAATGTTAAAGTGTTCTGAGTAAGAAGAGCAAGTACAAAAGGGAAGACTTGATGTTTCAGAGGTGCATCATGATTGGTCCCTGTGGAGCGGGGGATGGGGTGGCATTACAAAATGGGGACAGAGTTGTTTCACTTTGCTAACCCATAAAACGTAAAGGACCATTTTGCATTTAGGAGTCTGTGGCTTAAAGATGATAATAGAGCAACCTTGGCCCTACCCCTCTGCATATTTATTGGACATTAAAATCTGATTTTCTGATCATTTCCTGCCAAAATCAGTGTTTAGACTTGTATGTGTGTCACTCGGATTGCAAATAATCATTGTGTTACAGTGAGAGCTAGATGTGATTTTAGCCTCTTCAGTTTTACAGTGAAAACAGCTACAGGTGTTAGATCTGAAAAGTAATCAGTTTTGCTTCTCTTAAAAGGTTAATGTAATATGTGATGTGACATGCTATCATTTTAGAACCTGGTAGTATAGAATCAGCTCTGAACTATGCTACTGCTATGGAAGTTATGCAACTAAACAAAACTGGTTAATTACTAGCTGTTTTCCAAACTGTGTTGCTAGTTCCTGGCTTCTTCACTGGTTGAGAAAATTACGTTTTCTCATCCCTAAGTTTAGCATGGGTTACTTAGTACCTATTAGTGCCTCTCTGTAGCCTTCAGTGTACTGCCTCAGCGACTTCGTAAGTCTTTAGACTGATGACAGGTAGTACATGCAGTCACTCCTAGAATGCTCCGTGTGGTCTTTAGTGTACTGCATCGTGACTCTCAGTCCTTAGACGGCCGACAGGTAGTATATGCAGTCACTCCTAGAATGCTCTGTTTCCTCCATTTTAATGTCCACCCAAACCCAGTTATTGCTGTGGAAGAATGTACTCTTTGGAATATTAAAAATAGTGATGATAACTTGTTCTCATTTTTCCATATTTTTGGTTCTCCTCCTTGGACAGACTTGTTAAAGTTAGCTCATCCCTGAGGCTGTGTGTGTGTCAAAACTGCTTGAGGATTATTTCTGCGGATTGAATGAGGAAGTTAGTGAAATGCTGTTGGAGACGGTTTAGTGAGGGTGAGGCAGAGCCATAAAGACCTTGAGAGAATGCTTTATATCTGTTCTCCCTCACCACCCATTTGGGTTATACTGGTTTGATGCACTACCCACTTATCAAAAACAGAGACCTATTTATTAGTTATAATATGACCAGGAAGGAAGTGGTTCTCCTCTTCCCTGTCCTCTGACCCTGTCCCACGGAATTTTCTCTAAAGTTGGATATGTCAGATAATATGTGTGAAGGTATGGAGCCTTCCTAGACCATGTCTTTATTTCTACTGTCTCCCTGTCTCTGTCCTTGTTACACCCAGGGCAGCAGTTCTCAAATTTTGTGCCGAAGACATTATTTACACGTGACTTAATTTTACTTAAACCTTAATCAGAAATCACTGAGGACTCCAGTGTGTAATCCTAAGCCCTATCAGTGAACCTGGAATGTGTTGATGTGGAAACCCAGTGATCCGTTTTATGCTTTAAGAGGATATCGTACGTTTCAGTCATTTTTTGTAAGGCATTGTCATTTGGAAAAGATTGATTCACTGTGTGGTGTATGTCTTCCAGCTGCTGTTACACAGTACTGAAAATTCACACATTTCTTAATATCAACACCAGTCTCATCAGAAAAGTCTTTAAGTACTGGAAGCTGCCAAAGTCACGGTGGCTGATTGAAATTTTCCAAAATTCTAGTTTTCATCTAAATTGTGTTTTGGTGTTATCATTGCAACCAATATTGTCAGGTGGAATTGATAGAATTACTTCACTCATTTTCTAGAAATGGGTCTGGCATTCCAGTTCTGAATGACCACAAGAACAAGAAACTGTGAAGGCTCAGAAATTTTAATTTTCATGCAATATACTGATTTTTGTAATAGCATTTACTGAGTGTCCACATTTGCATCTGTATCCTGAGCCTCGGTTCCCAACACGTGATGTAAATTGAATCCGATGATACTTGAATCACAGATGGTGAGTCTTAAGCTGAGAACCTTAGTCTTTCATAATGGATGGTGTGTTAGGGAGAATAGTGGCTGCTCAAAGATGTAGGTGTCTTAGGCAAGGACCTGATAATTATTGTGTTGGCCAAAGGGACTTGCATAGATTTGATTGCATAGATTAGGATTTTGAGGGACTAACCTGGATCGTCAGGGTAAGCCCAGTGAAATCACAAGGATCCTTATAAATGAAAGAGCAAGAGCTGCGTCAGATCCAGAAAGATAACATAATGCATATTATTTGAATCATCGTTACTGGATTTGATGATGGAGAAAGGGGCCATGAGCCAAGGAATGCAGGCAGCTTCTTGAAGCTGGAAAAGGCCAGGGAACAGATTCTACCATAGAGCCTCCACAAGAAATGGAGGAGAATAAATGAGATAAGCCACTAAGTTTGTGGTCATTTATTACAACAGCAGTTGGAAGCATGGGCAGGGAGCAAACCTGTCCATTTTTCAGAGGTAGACTCCACTTCTACCTTTTTTCCAAGGCTATTTGCTGTATGGGCATCCTTGAAAAGACAGTAGGACACAAAGACACTCAGTGCCTCTGCTGTCAGGAGAAGCAGAAACACTGTCGTGGGTTCTGATGAGTTTTCCATTGAGGTCACAACACCGTTGGGCACGTTGTTTAATCCGTCGTAGGCTGGAACCAAATCTGTTCACTTTGTCTCAGAAAATACTATTGACAGGTCCCCCGGCCTCAGGAAGAGCCCAAGCTGTAGGCTCAGAGTCCCATACCTAATCAGCTGAGCAAATCTCATAAACCACTAGAGTCTACTGCCAAATGCGAGATGGCTTTCTCCCTTAAGGCTCTGCATTTACCTTTCCACTTGGCCTGAGTTATTAATCCAGCTGCTGCAGGATGTATTTGTGAATGGCCCACGAGAGGAAAGTCGGGGGCAATTTTATCTCACCAGTAACTGTAGCCAAAGAGTTGAGACTCAACCTGAAATGATCAATGATAGGCATTCAGGTTGTGGACAGATTTTTAAACTCACTTTTGCTGGTGAATGACTCCTGTTGTGGGGATAACTACCTGCAGTGTGGACATTATCCAGGAGTACTTGTGTCTCTGGTGAGTTCATCCATGGAGCCAAGGTAGCCTCATATTGGAGAGCAGTTCACAGTTGTCTGAGGTGTGCTTGGCTGCTGGTTTTGTTTCCTTAAGTACTTGGTGATCTATTATGATCAGACCTAAGGTGGAAGATACAGTGTTTTCTGGACAGATGCAAGTTAATAAGCCTGGCTTCTATGCAAGAAAGGGCCCATGTGAACCTCTGGTAGAAAGTGTTGTTATGGTTGTTGGGATTCCTCAAGTGAGACTTAAATCGTGTTCCCAAGTTGGCAAAGTTGTGAAATGCCTTACGGCTTGGCTCCCTAGCCAGCTGGTAAGCCTTAGGATTTCCCGTTAAGTAATTGAACCGCATTCTTTTTTGAGGGGTCTGCCTATGTCCACTCAGTCCAGTATATCCTGTCTGTCCATGACACCAGCTACATGCATTCATCTACCCTGGGATGACTTAGTAATGACTACCCAGAAGGATGAAGGGGGTGCATTCCCTGATGTTCACAGTTTTATTTGGGAGATGTACGAGCTGGGACAGCCACTGCTGTTTTCCATTTGAGGAGCACTCAAATTGTCATCTCAGCTGCCTGGCTGGAAGGCATTTTCAGCAGTCAATTAAATCCAAAAGGGATTATTGCAACAGTTTGGGAGGACTGCACTAGGGCAATTTTTTGTTTTCAATGAAGAAGGCTCCAGAGGAAGTTTTGAAAGACACAGTGTGATTCGTGGTTCTTGCTCCCTCATAATCCTTACTGTCTAACATGTTACTCCCCCAGTGTCTCAATATTTTAACTGCCACAAGTGTATTTCCAGTAGCAACGAGTTCACGTTTTGTTCAGTTGTACCCTACTCCCAGTAATCATTTTGTCCAGAAAGGTGAGGTGCTAGACGGATGGGGGAATTTTTATAAGCCTGGTGGAGATCCATTATGTCTTCTTGTTGGATCTATAAAGGCCACTGTAAGGAGACTACATGGGCATTGTACTCAACAAGTGGCCATTCTCTTGTGATCTAAGACCTTGTCAGGTCAAAAGAGTCCAGGTAGTGAACCAAAGTTTAAATCGTTTTGGGTCCCATTTGCACCTGGCCTGACTTGGTTTCACTGTTGGGGAAATAAAGAAGCATCAACGTAATAATGGTCAAGGTTCTTTGAATGTTTCTGAAATTGAATGCTGAATTATCAAAATAGTTTTATGTAACCCTGCAATCCTTTTGTCCTGATCACTCTCCAGGAAGAGACTGAGGAGGTTGATACCATTCTGGGGCAGTCACACTCAGAGGACCAACTTGCCTTTCCAGGGCGTACAGATAAGAGGCTGAGGGAGGGAAGTAATACCCGGAATCTTCTTGTGTCAAACTTTTATTACTTTCAGGTTTACAAAACAATGTAATAGTTAGATATTTATACCCCTCACAAAGTGATAACCGCCCCCCATCAGCTACCCCTCTGACATTGTATACAGATGTTAAAATTCCACTGACTATTCCCTATGCTGTACTCCACTACATATAATTATAGTTGACATTCATTATTAGTCAGCTTCAGCTTCAGGTGTACACTGCAGTGGTGAGGCATTTACACCGTCCATGAAGTGGTCTCCTTAATAAGACAAGTGTCCATACGGTACCCTACAAAATCTTTACAACATTATTTATTATACTTCCCAAGCTGTCTTTCGTATCCCCGTGACACTCTTGTGGTTACCAACTTGGGCTTTCTCATCTCCTCACCTCCCTCATCCCATTTCGCTCCCACATAGCAACCCTCAGTATTTTCTCTATATCTCTGAGTTGTTGTGTCAATTTTTGACGGTCAGTCCTAACACTTAATAACACCAGATGCCACCGGTGGATGACCGGGTTTGTGGCTGGTGTATGTGTACCTTGACTTTCTCCCCATTTTTAGTGGCTTTTGTGATAAATGTGTACTTTTTCAGACTGTGGATTATCCAGGAAATTTATTACATAATAGAGTAGTAGATCTCAAGGGCTACCATGGTGTGGCCAGAGCCAACTGATTGATGTAGAATGGCGACCCCATGACCTGAAAAGACAGTCAGCAGCAGGGTGCCCCAGACAGTAGCCTTCAGAAAGTTTCAAACGTCAGATATACTCACACTTCCAGGATGAGGTGGAGTCAGTGCCCTTCTCAACGCGGAGACAGCTGGGTCAACTTTTAGCACATGTCACAAGTCTAGCATGCAGTGGTAGACTCCACATCAAAAATGAAGAATGCTTTACTTTGTTCTCAGTCTGTGATGGTGGACAGGTAGCCTCGATCAGTGCAATGATGCAATCCAGTTGGCACTCGTGGTAATGTGTGTGGTGCAGGCTTGATCAGTAACTTGATTTCAGTGAGCGCGGGTATCTGTTTGAATAACCCGGATGATTGACTTCGTAGCTGTGATTTATTTCACCAGTTTGTGGTGCTAAAGACGGAGGTCTTTAATCTGCCAGGAGACAACAGAGCTGGGAAGGTTTTTCAGGGAGAGTACAGGCCAGAGCAATGTAATTTATTTATTTTTATTAGTTTCAGGTGCACAAAAAGTAATATTTAGATGTTTATCATTTATATCCCACACACTGTGTCAACTCCTCTCCCCCATCTACTACCCTTCTGACATCGCACAGAGCCATTACATTTCCACTGTCTCTATTTCTAATGCTGTACTCTGCTTATTGTAAGTACACACACACACACACACACACACACACACACACACACGAACTTGTAGTTGACATTCATTATTGTTCAGCTTCAGCTTCAGGTATACAGTGCAGTGATTGATGGGATTGCAGATTGGTGCAGCCACTATGGAAAACAGTATGGAGGTATCTCAAAAATCTGAAAATGGAACTACCTTATGATCCAGTAATTCCACTCCTAGGTATCTATCCAGAGAAATCCAACACTCTAATTCAAAAAAATTATGCACTCCTATTTATTGCAGCAGTATACACAATAGCCAAGACATGGAAACAACCAAAATGCCATCTGTAGATAACTGGATTAAGAAACTGGGGGACATTTATACAATGGAGTATTACGCAGCCATAAAGAAGAAGGAAATCTTTCCATTTGCAACAACATGGATGGACCTAGAGAACACTATGTTAAGTGAAATAAGTCAGACAGAGAAAGACAAATACCATATGATCTCACTTATATGTGGAATCTAAAGAAGAGAATGATCTCTTTTACTTTTGAGCAGTTTAGAATGCCTAGCCAGGCTGTTTGCCTGGATGCCTTAACCTTCACTTGGGTTTGAAGGGCAGGCATTGATAAAAGATTAGTCCTGTGTGGTAACTTTTAAAAGCCTGTATTCATCTCCTTTGCATTCTTTGTCTTGTACGGATTTACTCTGTTTGTTTTGTTTGTTGTTTTGTTTTGTCTGATTGTTGTGCCTTGTCCTCTGGTGACTGAAGTCCATCCTTCTGCCTTCACTGTTTTTATCTAAACCTTCCCAGGACAGCTCTTCAAAGGATAAAACAAAGGCTGACTCATGTACAGGTTTCTCAGGGAGCTGCAAGAAAGATTGAGTGGGACCATAAGCGTTTAAAAATAATGTCTGTATTGTTCCCTTGGCACTGGTAGCCTGCACTGATAGTGTAGGCAGCTGTCCTTAGGCCACTGTTGACCTAGCATGTGGGGAATTACAGGCAGGAAGTTTGAAATCACACAGTGCTCTCCCAATACACAGCAGCTTTTTTATTCACTAAGCTTTTCATTTGGTCTGTACGTTTTTATTTTGTGTTGTAAGTTTTTTTAGAAGATTCCAGAGTTCTGCAGGAGTTGATTCTGATAAATTCACTCAGGAATTAATTGTTGAAAGGTTAGAGCCTTGGAGTTCTGTAATCCCCAATTATGACAGTCCTTGTCGCTTTGCCACCTTTGGTAAAAGAAGCATCATTATTTTATAAACCGCTATGAAAGGGAGGGCAATGTCAAATGATGACATGCTTATTGATTGTGCCATGTACACGAAGTAAAAGAAAAAAAGTACATTTAAACACGGACAAGCAAAATGGATAACTGTATTTTTCTCAACTGCCTATTTTTCCTCCCTTGATTACATTTGACTTAACCTCTTCCTCCATATGTTTTTCCTTCTAACTTCCTCTAGCTTCTGATTGGCACGATGGAAGAATCAAGCATTTGCAGGATAGGAGTAAAAGCACGTATGCTGTGTAAATCTCAGTCAAAGAATAATCTTCAGCATCGTGACTCAAATCCTGGTGGCAGAATTAGCAGACATTCACTGGAAGAGGATGAAGGCAATATCTGTATAACAAAGAACAGGAGTTTGAGCCCAGTGTACTGCATCCATGTGTCAGGAGAGGAACCTCCTGGGCCAGAAGGTGGAACAGATCCCTCTGATAGTCAACAAGATACAAAGTGCAACAGGAACGAAGGACAAACCTTAGGTAATAATTAATCTCTGCTAGTGGTGGACGTTTTCACATGTTACTCATTGTCCTTATATTTTCTGCAGCACAGGTGATTGTGGAATGTGGCCTGTTTGAGGTATGTGCTGTTTAGCTAATATATCTATTTTCTTTGGTCTGCTGCAGTTATATGCAGGAAGCAGAAATGGCAGAGTAGGAAGTTTACTTACCGGAACCTTCGTCATTTCTCTGAATAATCAAGACTTGTTTTCCCTAAAAACATTTGTGGTCTTTGATTTGCCTTGTGTTTGATCTTTTAACACAATCCAACCAATAATTACTGTGAAAGCTGTTTATGTGCTCGATTTTCTTGAAAGAATATTCACTGAAATTTGGAAGTGACAAATGTGATCTGTTTTCTAGAACGTAGGTTAATAAGACTGGATTTCAGAGGATGTTTTCAGCTCTTCTGCTGTCTTGTTTTGATAGTTTCGCCTAAGAATGTAATATGTTGTATTTCATGAGTGAAATCTGAAAGCCTTATTCTGCCTCACTGGTTGTTCCTGAGTTTTTTATCCTGTTATGTGTAACGTTTCCGTTGTCTGAGGTAAGTGACTTCTGCCCATGATTACAACTGGGAAATTTTTCTTTTTATTATCAATTTTATGCTAATCTTGAAGACTTTAAAGTTTACAGAAATAATTTTTAAACAGTATTTGAAACTTCTTCAAATAAGATGAATTCCGTCAGAAACAATAGCTCTAACAGTGTATATAAAATACGGCATCAGGTTCAAACTGTTTTGTTTAAAATGGCTAGAGTTTAAAAATCATCAAATTACAGTTAACTACACCGTTATTTCTTTCATGTGCAGTAATTTCGTAGTGTTATGTGCATAGGAATGTATTCTCTTTGAAGTCAGCCTCTTCCTCCCTCCCCCAATCCACAGCAGGCAATAAAGTACACCAAATATCAAAGTGTCCTTCAGATTAAAACAACAACAACAACAGAATATCTCACAGAGAAGAGTGAACATTCTAGAAAATAAATAGGTACCCACTCCCAGAGAAAGAAAGAAAACATCATCACTTACCTCAAAGCAGCATTTTTCCCTCATGGATCTCAGCCATTAACTTCACCCTGACACATTAAAAATCAAATAAATTAAAATAATAAACATTCCAGCTATCTAGGGCTGAGTTATGCTGATAGTTTATATAATGCTACATTTTTTCCTGTTACTCTTTTAAAATGACATATATACATGCGTGTGTGTGTGTGTACATATGTATATATATTTAATTTTTGAATTAATATTGGCATACAATATTATATTATTTTCAGGTGTACAACACAGTGATTAGACATTTATATGATTTAGGAAGCGATCCCTCTTGTAAATCAGGTACCCAGTGGACACCACACAGCATTATTACAGTATCAGGGACTATGTTCCCATGCTGTAGTCTATATCCCCATGTAATTACTATTTTTTAACTACCAATTTGTACCTTTTTAAAACCCTCCCCCTTCAAATCATACTAATCCCCCCGCCCACAACCCCCGTCAAGCAACCATGAAAATGTTCTCTGTATGTATGAGTTTGTTTGCTCTGTTGGTTTATCGTCTCTAGATCCCACATATAGGTGAAATCATCTGGCACCTGCCTTTCTCTGTCCGATCTAGTCCTCTT
>NW_027423905.1:12500-15000 GCF_036562045.2 Rhinolophus sinicus | reverse complement strand
CGGGGTCGGGCCGGAGTCCGCACCCCTGCCTTCCACACACCGCCATCGGGCGGGCGGGAGAGGCGAGGGGCCCGCAGGCAGAGCGAGAAGAGCGGTCCCATTCGCCATGAATGTCCGTCCCTCGTCTGGCGCGGCTTAGGCCCGGCCCGGGAGAGCGCGACGTCACCACATCGATCGGAAAACACAACGGGCAAAGAGGCCACGGGGGAAGGTAGCGCAGCGAGGACAACGATCAGAGGAGCCTGCTTCAGCCTCGCCGCACACCCCACTTCCCGCAGGGCTCGGCTGGCGGCGAGGGCCCCGCGAGGAGGCAGCGCCTGCCAGCGGCAGAACGGGGCACCTAGGCACCCGGACCGCGCCCGTGTGAATGCACGGCGAGGGGGGCGCGCGCGGCGAGACAACCCCGCAACGCCTGCCACCCCCCGCCACCCTCGGGTACCAGAGACCGGAGGGCTTCGTGTCGACCGCGGGTCCTCCGGGAACGCCTGGATTACGCGCGAGCCGGCGCGCAGGCCCAAGCGGGCGGCTCACGAACCAGAGACAGGAGGGCCCGGGCACCGGGCGGCGGCGAGGCAAGCGCCCCGCGGGGGGGCACCCCACGCGCTCGCGCCGAGGAGCCCGGCCCCCGTCGGGGACCGTTCGCCAGAGGACTGCGTGTCCACACCTCTCCGGTGGCACAAAATGTCGATCTCTGGCGTAAAAAATCACCGCGCCCGTCGGCGGCGCCTATCCACGGACCTCAGCGGCCTGCTCGGCACCGGCCTCGGGCCACCGGACCCCGGTCACCACCCCATCCCCGCTAGCGGGAGGAGCGGCTGGGCCACCTGGTCGACCCCCGAAGCAGGGGAGCCCCGAAGACAGGCGAGGAGGGCGAGGAGACGAGATACTCCCCACCGCAACGGTCGCAGGCGCGGGCAGGGGCCGCCACGAACCACCGCGCCTCCGAACTGGGACTCGGGAGGCGTGAGGGGAAACGTACCACCGAGGCGCCTCCGACGAACGGGCCTCCGACGGCCCACCCCACCGGCCCGCCGCCCGCCCGGTCTCTGGGGACGGAAAACGGGGAGGAAAAGTCGAGTCGGACCGACCGGGACCCGCGCGTGCCCCCGTCCCGGTCCACCTCGCCCTCCACGTGCCTCCCGCAGGGCCCGGCCCCGGTCCCCGCCGCCGGAACGGACTCCGGAGAGTCGCGTCCGGCGACACCGTCCCCGCGAGCACGCACGCGGGCCGGGACTCCTCCCGGCCACACGCGCGGGCGGCGTACGGTCAACGTCTCCCGATCGGGACTTGGGTGAAAATTCCCGCGGAGGGGCGTCCGACGACAGGCCCGCGGAAGGACCGCGGACGGGCCTGCGGGCCCTGGCCGGGCCATCCCGCGCGGCCCCTGGGTCGGCGGGCAGCCTCCGGAGCGGACGCGGGGAGAGAAACAAAGTGCGATCGACACGGAAGGGCCGACGCCGGGCAGGCCGCCGCGGCCGGGCGGGCGGGCAGGCGGCGCGCGGGCGCGTCCCGCCCTTCAGCGTTCCTCCGCGAGCGGAGGGGCACGGGCGAGCGCCGGTCGACGCGACCGGCAGCCGGGGACGGGCGGCGGGCACTCCCTCAGGAACCTGGAGCTCCAATCTCCGCCCCACGGGCGAAGCGCCGTCTCCACGGCACCACCGGGACGATTCCGCCGGTGACGCCGGCCGCCCGCGACGCCTCCCGGGCACAGCGGCCAGATCCTCCCTTGGCGCGGTCGCCGGAGCTCCGGAGGAAGGACGATATAAAGCGGCCGCCAGGTGGCGCCCGACAACCGGAGCGAACGTCAGCGGACGGATCCGGATCGCGAGCCGGCGAGGGCGCCCCGCCGCCGGCACGGTCGCCGGACCTCGTCCCGGCCCACCTCGGATGGCCTCTCCGGGCCCGGAGCGGGCCGGCTTCGGCCACCGAGCTCCCGGCCGCCACGACGCGACCCCGGCCGGTCAAGGGGGACCCGGGCGGGCGGGGAGGGGAATCTTGGGTTTGGTTTCGTTTCCTTTTGCGCGAGATCTTGATCGAAAGACAGCTCACGTGCGACGCCGATTCGTCTCGGACACACGTGGTAGCCAGTCCACGGGGACCCACCTCCTGGAGTACCGTATTTTGCACTGTATAACCCCCCCCGGTAGACCGCGCACCCACGTCTTTGGCCCAATCTTTCGAGGGGGGGGGGGAGGACGTTTCCTTTTAATCCCCTCCCCCCCCCCGTGTGTCTTTACGTTTCGGTACCCATCTTCTGCATCACAAGGGAATTCTAGCGTCCAGTCTTTGACGCGTTCCAGTATGAGAAATTTTACGTAACGAGTAATTACAGAACGCAAGAACAGGTGCGAGGTTCGAGACGTTTCACGTACCGGTCACACCTCAAGGCCTTTTACGACCCTTGAAGGCCAAGAGCTCTTGGCCACTGCCAGTGCCTCACGAGTTCCACAAAGCCGATGATCCCACGCCAGGGTATTGACTTATCGGTCATGCGGATATC
>NW_027423905.1:0-7500 GCF_036562045.2 Rhinolophus sinicus | reverse complement strand
CCGCCGACTGGCGGCGGCGGCGGACACGGAGGGGGGAGCCGCGGCGGGCCCGGGGGAGGCGATGCGCACCGGGGCCCGGAGCCCCCGAGTCGGCAAACACGGACGGAGAAGAGGCAGGGACGGGGGAGGCGGCCGGGGGGCCCTGAGGCGGCGGCGGGAACGGAGACGCGAGGCTCCCCGCGAAGCGCTCCGGGGCGCCGGAAAGCAGGCGTCGGTTGCGAGTCGGGCCACCGGGAACGCACGCGGGGTCTCACCGCCGGGCAACGAAGGCGGTCCCGCGGCACCCGGGGAGCCGACTGGCTCCGTCTCCCCCGTCAAAGACACACCGCACCTCGCGGGGAAGCTCGGGGCCCGCCGCCGCCGCCGCCGCGGACCCCGCCGACCTCGCCACGCCTCACACGCGCGCGCGCCCACCCAACCCCGCCGCGTCACCGGGCCCCGAGGGACGCCCCGCCGTGGGGAGCCGCCGTCCGCCCCCGATGTAAGGGGCGGGGGCGACACCCGCGCGGCGAGAGGCCGGCCTCGGTAAGCTCCCGGACGCGAAGGGGTGAATCGGCAGCGGCGGCGAGGAGGCCGCGCGCAAGACGGGAGGCCCCGCGAGGAAAGGGCGCGGGCGCGCGGCGGGGCCCCCGGTGGAGGGGCGGGGGGCGCAAGGCGGGCCGCCGGGAAAACGCACGGGGATCCCACCGCCACACACGAGGGCGGCCCCGCGACGCCTGGGACGCCGACCGGCCTCGGCCACCCTCCCGCGAGCCTGGCCGCTGCCCGGCCCCTCCGCCGGGGCCCCCGCGCGAACTTGGCGCCGCCGAGGGGAAACCCCCGACGGCGTCCGTCTTTCTCCAGCCGTCCGGTCGCGGCTCGGGAAAACCCACACCCCGGGAACGACACCCCGAGCGAGGCGGCCCCAACCCGTGCCCGCGCGGCGCCCACCGGCCGCGGCTCGGGACGTGAGCGGGCGGAGAGCCGCTCGACGCGGAGAAGCGGGAGGCGTCGGAGGCCGAGCCGCCCCGCCCCACACACCTCGCCGCGCGGCGTCAAGCGCCGCACGCGCCCACAGCAACGCGGCCTCAAAACCGCGCCGGGGATGCCGGGCCCGGGCCCGTGCGTGACCCTCCCCCGACTCGGTGGGGGGAGGCGCGGGCCGCGGTAGGCCGGGAGAGCACCGCTCGGGGGCCCCTCGCCACACGGAGCGGAGGGGCCCCCTTGGCTGGCCAAACTGACACGCGCAGATGAGGGGCGGCGGCTGGGGGATGCGGTACCCCAAGGCACCCTCTTCGGATCGCTAGAGAAGGCTTTCTCACCGAGGGGGGCATCGCCCCCGACCCGGGACACGCCCCGTCGGGCACGGGCCAGAGCGCTCGGACGCCGGCGCCTGGGGTTGGGGGTCTGCGGTACGGGTAAGAGGGAGACGGACGACGGCCTCCGCGAACGGAGGCCTCAGGCGGGAGCACAGCGCGCACAACGACACGAGGGCGAAAGACGCCGTCGTCCACGAGTAGCGTGAGCGCGCCGCACACCCCTTCACAGACAGCCAGCGGCCGGAAATTCACCGGCCCCGGGCCGCCACGACCGCCCGCGCGGCACCTGCCCCCAGCAGCGTGGGGACGGGTGAGACGCGGCACGGCGCCCGTCCGAGTCGGGCCCCGAACGCCAGACGCGAGCAGGGGGCACACGACGAGGCACCCGCCGCCTCCCCGCGAGCGGGGAGAGGGAGAATGCCTCCTTCCCTCCTTCGACCTTACCGACTCGACCCCCGCACACACACTTGACCGGGATTGACCCGACGGGGCCGCCGGGAGCGGGAAGCGACGCCACCGACTCGGCCTCGGGCACCTGAGGGACGACCTGGAACGCTCCAGGGGCACCACCAGAGGGCCGGGCGAGGCGCGCAGGGCGCGACGGCGGGACGGCCCTCCCCGCCGCGGGGAGAGCCGCAACGCGAGACACGGCCGAGGCCGGGCGGAGAGTGTCCGCTGCGTCAGGAGACCCCTGGCCCCGCCGGCGCCGTGAGGCAGGAGGCGGGGGGGAACGGGGTCGGGCCGGAGTCCGCACCCTGCCTTCCACACACCGCCATCGGGCGGGCGGGAGAGGCGAGGGGCCCGCAGGCAGAGCGAGAAGAGCGGTCCCATTCGCCATGAATGTCCGTCCCTTGTCTGGCGCGGCTTAGGCCCGGGAGAGCGCGACGTCACCACATCGATCGGCAAACACAACGGGCAAAGAGGCCACGGGGGAAGGTAGCGCAGCGAGGACAACGATCAGAGGAGCCTGCTTCAGCCTCGCCGCACACCCCACTTCCCGCAGGGCTCGGCTGGCGGCGAGGGCCCCGCGAGGAGGCAGCGCCTGCCAGCGGCAGAACGGGGCACCTAGGCACCCGGACCGCGCCCGTGTGAATGCACGGCGAGGGGGGCGCGCGCGGCGAGACAACCCCGCAACGCCTGCCACCCCCCGCCACCCTCGGGTACCAGAGACCGGAGGGCTTCGTGTCGACCGCGGGTCCTCCGGGAACGCCTGGATTACGCGCGAGCGCGCAGGCCCAAGCGGGCGGCTCACGAACCAGAGACAGGAGGGCCCGGGCACCGGGCGGCGGGCAAGCGCCCCGCGGGGGGGCACCCCACGCGCTCGCGCCGAGGAGCCCGGCCCCCGTCGGGGACCGTTCGCCAGAGGACTGCGTGTCCACACCTCTCCGGTGGCACAAAATGTCGATCTCTGGCGTAAAAAATCACCGCGCCCGTCGGCGGCGCCTATCCACGGACCTCAGCGGCCTCCTCGGAACCGGTCTCGGGCCACCGGACCCCGGTCACCACCCCATCCCCGCTAGCGGGAGGAGCGGCTGGGCCACCTGGTCGACCCCCGAAGCAGGGGAGCCCCGAAGACAGGCGAGGAGGGCGAGGAGACGAGATACTCCCCACCGCAACGGTCGCAGGCGCGGGCAGGGGCCGCCACGAACCACCGCGCCTCCGAACTGGGACTCGGGGAGGGGGCGTGAGGGGAAACGTACCACCGAGGCGCCTCCGACGAACGGGCCTCCGACGGCCCACCCCCACCGGCCCGGCCGCCCGGCCGCCCGGTCTCTGGGGACGGGAAAACGGGGGAGGAAAAGTCGAGTCGGACCGACCGGGACCCGCGCGTGCCCCCCGTCCCGGTCCCCCTCGCCCTCCGCGTGCCTCCGCGCAGGCCCGGGCCCCGGTCCCCGCCGCCGGAACGGGACTCCGGAGAGTCGTCCGGCGACACCGTCCCCGCGAGCACGCACGCGGGCCGGGCACTCCCTCCCCGGCCACACGCGCGGGCGGCGTACGGTCAACGTCTCCCGATCGGGACTTGGGTGAAAATTCCCGCGGAGGGGCGTCCGACGACAGGCCCGCGGGAAGGACCGCGGACGGGCCCGCGGGGCCCTGGCCGGGCCATCCCGCGCGGCCCCGGGTCGGCGGGCAGCCTCCGGAGCGGGACGCGGGGGAGAGAAAACAAAGTGCGATCGACACGGAAGGGCCGACGCCGGGCAGGCCCGGCCGCGGGCCGGGCGGGCGGGCCGGCGCGCGGGCGCGTCCCGCCCTCTCAGCGTTCCTCCGCGAGCGGAGGGGCACGGGCGAGCGCCGGTCGACGCGACCGGGCAGCCCGGGGGACGGGCGGCGGTCACTCCCTCAGAAACCTGCACCTCCAATCTCCGGCGAACGGGCGACGCGCCGTCTCCACGGCACCACCGGGACGATTCCGCCGGTGACGCCGGCCGCCCGCGACGCCTCCCCGGGCACAGCGGCCAGATCCCTCCCCTTGGCGCGGTCGCCGGAGCTCCGGAGGGAAGGGACGATATAAAAGCGGCCGCCAGGTGGCGCCCGACAACCGGAGCGAACGTCAGCGGGACGGATCCGGATCGCGAGCCGGCGAGGGCGCCCCGCCGCCGGCACGGTCGCCGGACCTCGTCCCGGCCCACCTCGGATGGCCTCTCCGGGCCCGGAGCGGGCCGGCTTCGGCCACCGAGCTCCCGGCCACGACGCGACCCCGGCCGCTCAAGGGGGACCCGGGGCGGGCGGGGGAGGGGGGAATCTTGGGTTTGGTTTCGTTTTCTTCCTTTTGCGCGAGATCTTGATCGAAAGACAGCTCACGTGCGACGCCGTATTCGTCTCGGACACACGTGGTAGCCAGTCCACGGGGACCCACCTCCTGGAGTACCGTATTTTGCACTGTATAACCCCCCCCCCCCCGGTAGACCGCGCACCCACGTCTTTGGCCCAATCTTTCGAGGGGGGGGGGGAGGACGTTTCCTTTTAATCCCCTCCCCCCCCCCGTGTGTCTTTACGTTTCGGTACCCATCTTCTGCATCACAAGGGAATTCTAGCGTCCAGTCTTTGACGCGTTCCAGTATGAGAAATTTTACGTAACGAGTAATTACAGAACGCAAGAACAGGTGCGAGGTTCGAGACGTTTCACGTACCGGTCACACCCTCAAGGCCTTTTACGCACCCTTGAAGGCCAAGAACTCTTGGCTGCCAGTTCCTCCCGAGTTCCACAAAACCGATGATCCCACGCCAGGGTATTGAGTTAACAGTCATGCAGATCTCGGGATCGACGTCTAGGATCACGCTTTTAACTCTGAAGCGTAATAAAAGAATGAAAAAATACTCAACCACGTACGGAATCGGCCCGAGCCGCGTAGAACGCGCATCCTCATCTTCCCCTCAGACACTCGGGCCAAACGGTGCGCATTATACACGGCGATTTACGGCATCTGTTTCCTATCTGGCACTTCGGACCTCTCCCTCTTCTCTATGTCTCCCCCGCCCCCTTTTAATGTCTCAATGACAGTCCACGGTCAATACCATTCCATATCAGCTTCAGGTGTACCGCACAGCGGTTAGACATCTAGACAGTGCAGGAAGCGATCCCCCGGACCGGTACCCACCCGGCACCACGTACACGGTCACGACCACATCCTCGGTCGTGTTCCCTCTGCTCGACACGCCCGTGGCTATTTCTTTATCCCTTCCCCTTCGGCACCCTGCCCCCAACGCCGTCCCCGCACCATCGCCCCGACCACACGATCCGGTCCCCGTGTGACACCGTCCACGGTGATCGCCATAGGGTCGACTACATTCCTTACGCCGTACCTCACAGCCCCGTGACTACCGTGCCACGACCAATCTGTACTCATTCACCCCTTCCCCTTTTCACTCCCCCCAACGCCCCCCCCTTCCCGGATCTGTTTGACCGGGAATCGGGGGGTGGGGTGGGGGGTGGAATACGTCGTCGTCGTCGTCATCATCACCGTAAGTAATAATAAATCCCCCCACCCCGGCCGGGCGTCGGCAGGAACGGGAAACAGACCGCCCCCGCGCCACTCCGGGGCCGAGGCCCGGCGCCTCGGACGTGAGTGAAACCACGCCGGGGCGCTCAGGCCTCCGGCGCTCCCCCGAGCGGCTCCCGGGCTCCCGGGAAGACTTAGAAGAATCTGGGGGGCCGTCGACCGCAACACGGCAACCGGGCACGTATTCAGAGGACGACCGCGACCGCGGAGCATCGCCTCCTTTTCTTCCCCTTTTCATTCCATCTTTTTCCAGCGGAGGGAGGGAGGGTCTCTCCCAGACAGAAGAAGCCCACGAGCCAGACAGGTGACGTCTAGACAAGCGCACGGTCCCCAGTGCTCGCGTCGGGTAGTGCAGGATTGTGAAATGACGGTGCCGGCGAAACCGATACCGAAGACAGGCCACGTTCCAATCGTCCCCGTGACGGGGGCGGGGGCGGGGGGGGGGGCGGAGAGCCGCTCGCAACATTCAAACTGTGGGGGTCAAAACGTTACACACGCCTACACGGACCGTCACGATCTTTGGCGAGTCAGGACAATTCACCTTTCAACATTCTGACCCCCCCCCCCCCCCCCGTTTTCGGGATCGGTCACTTCTCCCCGAGCTCCTACGAGGGGGACGTTTCCACCACCGGCACTTCCCCGTGACGTTTCATCTCTCTCTCTCTCTCTCTCTCCCTCACTCACTCCCTCCCCCCCTCCCTACCTTCCTCCCCCTCTCCTCAACGACCCTGCACCCCAGTCGATCGGGTCGCAGTTTCAGCGGTCAGTCACAAGGTGGCAGTGTTGTCGCGCCCGTGCTCGGGAGTCTTCTAAGCCCGTGCTGGTTCGCTTCAAGACACAACCCCTTTCTAGTCTCCGTCTCCGGTCACCTCTTCAAAAGAAATACTCTCATTTGAGGATCCGTTTGGGCGCAGACAGGAGTAGGAGACAACGAACACACTAGAGTGTCTGTGTGACTGCACGTGTGTTTTTATCACGGTGGTAAAAACAGACAATTGATCGTTTTCACAGTTTATGAGCATGCAGTTCACTGACGTGAAATCTGATCCCCTCCTCGTGGACAAAAAAGGAGGCACATCCTAAACCTGACTGGTCTGGAAGGGGCCAGCCCTGCAGGCGGCAGGGTATCGACACCAAAAGTAAACACATAGAAATTACTGCCGTGTTTCTCCAGAATGAGATCTAGCCATACCATCAGCTCTCGTGCGTCTTTTGGGGCAAAAATTAATATAAGACCCTGTCTTTTTAATAGAATAGAACGTCATACCGGATTTTCTGTGAGACTGGGTCTTACGTTCATCTTGACTGCAAAATACTCATTCGAGCTGATTGTCCAGCTAGGTCTTATTTCGGGGAAGCGTGGTAACTGAAAGTGGGTCGTAGGCAGCGGTCACATCTCTGGCCCGTCCTTTTTCGGACACAGGTCAATGTTTACCTGCACGGAGACCCTCTGTCGTCTCTTGGCATTGAAGATGACAGACCCTCGGAATTTCAGAGTCATTCCTCTCTCTGTACCCCTCGGGCAAGACCTGCCGCACCGGAGCCCGAGACCACAGAAATCCTCACCTCCTCTCGCGGGCCGAATACCGTCTCCGTGCTGTAAACATTCATGATTCACTATCTCGCGTCCACCGGTGTAAAAGAAAGAAGTATGTGTCCTCCATTTTACTTTTATCCGATCCCACAGATCTCTCCACTCTTCTCTCTCCAACCCCATTCGACTACCACCGAGGAACTCACGTGATCCTCCTTACGTCTCTTCCTCTGATTCCGATGTACAAGGTGTGATCGGACGATACGGTGAATGGGTAAATATAAGGAAATTAGGACACCGAAAGATTCATCGCCATCATCTCCCCTCAAAATACTCCCACTCGCCTCAAACACACTTATCCCATTGTCATCGCCACTCTCTATGAGGCAGTTCTGGAAGTCCTCTCACGGGTGCCTTTAGTGGCCGTGTTGTGGCTGCCTCGATATCCTGAATCGTTTTGACTTCGGGGGAAAGCCAGAACTCGTACGGTCCCAGAGCCGGCGAATAAGGCGGAGGAGGACACACCGTCGTGTGTTCCTGCGACGGGAATCGCCAGAGGCCAGAAGCGATGTGACGCGGGCGTTGTCACGACGGAGGACGATTCACGGCCTGCTGTAAACACGCCTCAGTCAACCGTAGCTCACACACGACTGACCGCACAGAGCGA
>NW_027423904.1:0-19068 GCF_036562045.2 Rhinolophus sinicus | reverse complement strand
GTTTCACTGGCAATTTTGTTTTTAGCACTGAGGAGTTATCTCCTGTAGCCCAAAAGGTCTTGGAGGCAGGGCCATTACAACACTAGAGGACTTATGGTTTATGAGAGGTGCCCCACTGGGAATATCCCTCACATTGCTTTGGTAAAATTCACACAACCAGTTTTCCATTGAATCATTTAAAAAATACAATTCAGTTTTTTAATATGCTAACACATTGTACTGTCCTCAATCCTTGCTGTCTTATAAATTTTTTCTTATTACAAGCAATCAATAGAAACCCAAGCCATGCAACTTTCACTTCCTATCCTCACTTCTCCACACCTTGTGCCCTGGGAAACACTGACCTGCCTTATTTCCCTATGAATTTGACATTGTTGGTCTCTTATCTGAATGGATAGACAACATATTTATATTTAGGATAATAGCTTCATTCTCTTTACAATTTATCAAGATACTTTCTTGTAGAATTGGGATTTCTGTCACCTTTATGACTGTATCTTTTTTCAGTTTATACATATATCACCTTTGCTAATACATATGTCAGTTGACCTGATATTGCATTTCTACATTTTTACCATTAACTACAGTGTAGTTCTGAATTCTGTTCAGAAGTTTCAGGGCATCCGTTTTAAACACTATTGGGTATATATCAATGGTCAGGTGATATTCTCATTCTCTACCTCCTGGACAAATAGCGAACAGTTTTCCACAGTTGCTATATAAATCTATGTAGCCTGCAGAGACAATTGAGTGTTCCAGTTCTTCCACATAGCATTCTCAACACACATGTTATCTTTTTTCTTTGGTTGTTCACAGCTTTCTTGAAGGTATAGCATATTGTCACATTCTGCTTTCTATTTTCCCTACCTGACCAATAATGTGTTCGATCTTCATAGGAAAATATTATAGACTGTGTGGCTTCAGTAAGAGAAGTGTGTTCTCACCATCCTGAAAGTCAAAGATGAAGGTGCCAGAATGTTGCTTTCTCAGGAGGGTCTGTACACAGTCAACTGCAAAGCAAAGGCTGATGCTGAGGGCATCAGGAGATAGGAACAGCCCACACAGAGCCACAGAATTTGGTCTCCTCACAGACTCACACCCTCTTGTATGCACTGCACTGGAGCTTTAATTGGTGCCAGGCTGTCGCCTGGCCAATCGCTCATCAGTGTACTCCTGTGTCACAGGAAGACAACCGTGACATCATCATCCACTCTCCAAGAGGCCACAGCCACAGAGGAGCCTTTAACCATTTACAGCCCAGAGACATATCTAGGGCAGTCCTTTCATTTTGAGCCCTGAATGTGACTTCATCATTCTCTGCGTTCTGTAGAGCCATCTTTCTCATACTAGAAAGGCCCTTGAGCCCAGCAAAAATGACTTGCCAGCAATAACCTCCCATTTTAAGGAGGAACAAAAACTTGTGTGCAGTTGGTGTGACCGCTGGCTCCAAAAAATACCCCATCAAAGAGTGTCCCCAGGTGAATGTGAGCTCCAGATAGAATCAGATTGAGTCATCTAGTCTCTGATGGTTGTTTTCAACTAGAACTACTTATCCTGTCTAACAAGTTTGAGCATTAGGTTCTCTATTGTCCTCATCATGTACTGAGTAGTGTCAAGGGTGTATTTGTACAAGGAGAAGAAGGATATACATTTGTGTGATGCTCTGTCAGGTCTGACAGGCAGCATGGCCACCATGGGTCTGCCAACTGACTTCCCTGATACCTGCCTATCAACCGGCTGATTTCAGAGGATTGTATGTAATTCAGTAGAGGTCAGGTTCACCAGAAATTATCTGAGAAAGAAAGGCAGGTCCAATTTCCTTGTGATTGGGCTTAGAAGCATGCTCAGTATATACTGTATTTCTCCATATTCTAATGTAAAAGACACTGAATTTCTCTGGGGAAAGACAGGCTCTGCCACCCTTAGCAGGTGACTTAACCAAGAACTGGAAATCACAATAGATTATCTTACCACAGTTGGAGTCCAACATGCAAAATGTACAGACTCTATGAATAAAAGTATGAAAATTGGAAATGTTTCCTCAATTATGAAGGTCAGAGTATTAAAGTAACTCACACAACAGGTGCAACATGTGAAAGATGAAATAGAAAGGTATACTGCAGGAGACCCTCAGTAACATGGAAGATAATGGGGGAGGCACAGCAGATCAGAAGCAATCTGAGTTTTAGTCTTATTTAGACTCCAGATCCATGAGGATTGCACAGGCTTGAGCCCTGCAAGAGACCATAGCCCATGACCTAGCTCTTGGACCAATCCTTCCTTTCCACTCGAAAAATATATACACTCACAGGTGATGAGGCACATCACCTTTGTTTCAGAGTCTTCTTTCAATGGGTAATGATTCTCTCCCTTTCAATTCACAGTGAATGAAATCTGAAAAGTTCTTTCCAAAATCAGAAATCTCTCTGTAAAAGTGTAATCTACTTCTTAGGGAATTATCCACCTCCACACTTTATTCTAGCAAGGGCACTTATCCCATTGGGACCGAAATTTCACTGGAAGTGTTTGTTTTTAGAACTGAGGAACAGCCCGAAGAAGTCACTCTGCCTACAGACTCACACTTTTTTCTTCCCAGCACTGGAGTTGTAATCAGTGTCAGTAGCTGCCTGGCCAAAAAAATATCAGTATCCTCATGTGTCACAAAAAGACAACTGTGACATCATCATCCCCTCTCCAGGAGGCTGCTGCCACAGAAGTGCCTTGCACCATTTGCTGCCCAGAGACTTAACAAGGACAATCCTTCAACTTTGGGCCCTGAGTGTGACTTCACCATTTTCTGTGCTCTGTAGTGAAGTCTATCATAACACAGAGGCCCTCAGTAACATGGAAGAGAATGGGAGAGGCACAGCAGATCTGCAGCAATCTGAGTTTTAGCCTGATTTAGAATCCAGGTCCCTCAGGATAGCCCAGGCTCAAACCCTGAAAGAGACCACAGCCATTGCTCCAGCTCTCTGACCAATCCATCCTTTCAAGTTGAAGGAAATATCTATGCTCAAGGGTGAGGAGACCCATCATGATTTGTTTCAAAACTTATTTGAATGAGTAATGATTCTCTCCCTTTTAATTCACAGTGAATGAAATATGTGAAAACTCCTTTCCAAAATCAGTGCTCTCTCTGTAAAAAGATGATCTATTCCAGAAGGCACACATCTATGACGACACATATTTCTAGCAAGGGCAGTTTCCCTTTGAGACCTAAATTTCACTGGCAGTGTTCGTTTTTAGAACTGACGACCATTCTCATGTAGCCCAAAGGGTCTAGGGAGGAGGGACCTCACAACATTAGAATATTTCTGGTTTTTAAGAGGTGCACTACTGGGAATATCCCGTACATTGTTTGGTAAAATACACACCACCAGTTTGCCATTGAAATTATTAAAGAATACAATTCAGTTTTGTAATATGCCAACAGCATTTTGCTTTCCACAATCCTTGCTGTCTAATAATTTTTCTAATTACAAGCAATCATACCAACCCACGCCATGGAACTTTCACTTCCCATCCACACTGCCCCACACCTTTCAAAATGGTAAGCACTGCCTTCTTTCCCTATGAATTTGACATTCTCGTTCTGTTATCTTAATGGGCAGAGAGTGTCTGTGTCCTTGGGATGGTAGCGTTTTCTCTTGCCATTTTCTCAAGGTACTTTCTTGTGTGGCCTGCCTCAGGACTTCTGTTACCTACATGACTGTATCTTGTTTCATTTTATACATATACCACTTTCACTAACTTATTCACCGGTTGACCAGATATTGTGTTTCTACTTTTTTGCCGTTATCTACAGTGCAGTTCTGAAATCTACTTATGAGTTTTGGTCATCTGTTTTAAACACTATTGTGTATAAATCAGTGGTCACGAGATGCTGTCATTCTCAACATACGGGATAAGGAGCAAACTGATTGCCGAAGTAGCTATATCATTCTATGTATTCAGCAGAGTCATGTGAGCATTTGTTCCTCCACATCGCATTGTTAATCCCCATATGATCATTTTCTTTGGTTGATCACAGCATTTTAGAAAGAGAAGCATATTGTCTCATGGTGCATTCAATTTTCCCTCCCTGACTGATAAAGTGTCCAATTTTCATAGTGAAACGTTATAGACTGTGGCTTCAATAACATAAGTGTATTTCTCACCGTCCTGAAAGTCCACAATGAAGGTGCCAGAACGTTGCTTTCTCAGGAGAGTCTGTCAACAGGAAAATGTTCAGCAGGGTCTGATGCTGAAGGAGTCAGGAGGAAGTTACAGCATGAGCAGAGCCACAAAATCATTCTCCTAACAGTCTCACGCTCTGTTGTCTGCCTAGCACTGGAACTTTGATCTGTCCACAGCAGCTTCCTGGCCAATCACATATCAGTATTATCATATGACACAAAAGGACAACTGTGACTTCATCATCAACTTCTGGGAAGCCACAGCCACAGAGGAGCCTAGGACCATTTGCTGCCAAGAGACTTATACAGGAGAGTCCTTCTACTTTGAGCCCTGAGTGTCACTTCACATTCTCTGTGCTCCTCAGAGCCTTTTTTCTCATGGTACAGAGGCCCTTAAGCTCACCCATAATGACTTGCCAGGGTTCACCTTTCGACTTCAAGAGGAGCCAGAACTGAGATGCAGTTGGTGTGAGCACAGGCTCCAAAAAGTGTCCAATCAAAGAGTGTTACCGGATGAAAGTAGCTCCAGATAGAAGCAGATTGGGTCTTCAAGTCTCTGATGGTGATTTTCAAAAAGAACTATTTATCATAACTAGCAATTTGGGACATCAGGTTCTTGATTATCCTGATCATTTGCTGAGTAGTGTCAAGGGAGTGTTGGTACACAGAGAGAAAGGATACACATTTGTATGGTGCTCTCTCATTTCTGACAGGCAGCATGGGCTCCATTGTTCTACCATCTGAATTCCCCGATGGATGACTATCAACCGGCAGATTTCAGAGGGTTGTTTGCAATTCAGTAGAAGTCAGTTTCACCAGGAATTACCTGAGAAAGAAAGGAAGGTCACTTTCTTTGTGCATGGGCTCTTTAGCTGGCTCAGTATATGCTGTAATTCTACATACTCTACTTGTCAAGACACAGAATTTCTCCTGGGAAGACACTCTCGGCCACCCCTAAGCAGGTGATGTGACAAAGATTTGAAGTCATGAGAGATTCTCTGACCACACATGGAGTCCCACATGCCAAACGTACAGACTCTATGAGTAAAAAGGTGAAAATTCAGAATGTTTACTCAATTAGGAAGATCACAGTTTTAAAGCAACACACACAACATGTGCAAAATGTAAATGATGAAACAGATTGGCATGCTGTCAGAGGCCCTCAGTAACATGGAAGTGAATGGGAGAGGTACAGCAGATCTGTAGCAATCCAAGTTTTAGCCTGATTTAGACGCCAGATCCTACAGGATAGCCCTGGTTTGAATTCCACAAGAGACCTCAGCCATTTCCCTCACTCTCTGACCAATCCTTCTTTGCCACTCAAAGGAAATATCTATGCTCACTCGTGAGGATGCCTATTATGTTTTGTTTCAGAGACTTCCTTCAATTTGTAATGATTCTCTCCCTTTCAATTCACAGTCTGTGAAAACTCATTTTCAAAATCAGTGTTCTCTTTGTAAAATGGTAATGTACTCAATCAGGCTAATATCCACCAACATTCTGATTTCTAGCAAGGGCACTTCTCCTATTAGGTCCTACGTTGCACTGTCAGTGTTTGTTTTAAGAACTGTGGAGCTTTCTCATGTAGCCGAAAGGGTCTAGTACACAGGGCCATCACAACATTAGAGGACTTGTGGTTTAGGAGATTTGCCCGACTGGGAATATCTCTTACATTGTTTTGGAAAATTTGACTCCACCTGTTTTCCATTAGAACCTTTAAAAACTGCACTCAGTTTTGTAATATGCCACCAGCATTGTACTTTCCTCAATCCTTGCTGTCTAATACATTTTTTTTGATTACAAGAAATCAATGAAACCGAAGCCATGCAAATTTCACTTCCCATCTACGTGGTCCCACACCTTCAGGCTTGGAACAATGACCTGTCTTCTTCCACTATGAGTTTGGTATATCGGTCTGCTATCCTTATTGAGAGGCAGCGTATGTGGCCTTGGGATGTTAGCTTCTTTCTCTTGCTAAGTTCTGAAGATACTTTTTTGCTGTGAACAGTATCAGAACTTCTGATACCTTGATGACTGTATCTGGTTTCATTTTATACTCATATCACCTTCGCTATTGCATTCATCAGTTGACCTGACAATGTGTTTCTACATTTTTGCCTTTATATACAGTGCAGTTGTGAAACAGAGTATTAAAGTAACGCACTCAACATGTGTTAAATGTAATAGATGAAAAACATAGGCATGCCATAGGATGCCCTCAGTAAAATGGAGGATAATGGGAGAGGTAGAGGAGAGCCAAGCAATCCAAGTATTAGCCTTATTTACACTGCATGTCCTTCAGGATAGCCCCTGCTTTTACCCCACAAGAAACCACATCCGTTGCCCCAGCTGTCTCTGCTATCCTTCCTTTCTACCAAAGAAAATATTTATTCTCACAGGTGAGGACACTCATCACGATATTTTCAGAGACATCTTTCTCTCATTTCTATTCACAGTGCATGAAATCTGTGAAAATTCTTTCCAAAAAAAGTGTTCTCTCTGTAAAAGTGTCATCTACTCCATAGGGAAATATCCACCTCCACACATAATTCTAGCAAGGGCACTTCTCTCATTGGGACCTAAATTTAACTGGCAGTGTTTTCTTTTAAACTGAGGATAGCCCGAGCAGAGCCTCAGAATTTGCTCTGACTACAGACTCACATTCTTTGGTCTGCCCAACACTGGAGCTGTAATCCATGCCCATTAGCTCCCTAGACAATCACATACCATTAACCTCATGTATCCCAAAAAGACAACTGTGACATCATCATCCCATGTCCAGGAGGCCACAGTCACAGAGGTGCCTTGCACCATTTGCTGTTCCAGAGACTTATCAAGGACAATCTTCCACTTTGAGCCCTGAGAATGACTTCACCATTCTCTATGCTCCATAGAGACATCTTTATCATACTCCAGAGGCCCTCAGTTTTGACAAGCAGGATGGGCTCCATGGATCTGCCACCTTAATTACCGTATATGTGCATACCAACCAGCTGATTTCACAGGGTTGTGTATAATTCAGTAGAGGTCAGGTTCACCAGAAATTACCTAAGAAAGAAAGGAAGGTCCACTTTTTTATGTGTTGGCTCATTAGCTGGCTCAGTATGTACTGTAGTTCTCCATGTTCTACCTGTCAAAGACACTGGATTAATCTGGGGAAGACCCTATATGCCACTACTTAGCAGGTGATGTAACAAATAATTCAAAGTCATGATAGATTTTCTGACCACCCATGGATTCCCACATGCAAAATGTACAGATTCTGTGAGTAAAAGTTTGAAAATTGGGGATGTTGCCTCAATTAAGAAGATCAGAGTATTAAAGAAATACACATAAAATGCACACAATGTAAAAGATGAAACAGAAAGGCATTCTGGAGGAGGCCCCCAGTAACATGGAAGAGAATGGGAGAGGCAGAGCAGATCCACTGCAATCCGAGTAGTACCCTGATTTAGACTCCAGGGTCTTCAGGATAGCCTTGGATTGAATGCAGGAAGAGACCACAGCCATTGTCCCAGCTCTCTGACCAATTCTTCCTTTCCACTCGAAGGAAATATCTATGCTCAAGGGTGAGGAGGCCCATCACATTTTGTTTCAGACACTTCTTTGAATGTGTAGTGATTTTCTCCCTTTCAATTCACAGGGAATGAAATCTGTGAAAATTCCATTACAAAGTCAGTGTTGTCTCTGTAAACAGCAAGCTACTCCATCAGGCAAATATCTACCAACACACTTATTTCTAGCAAGGACACTTACCCATTTGGATCTGATTTTCACTGGCAGTGTTTGTTTTTAGAACGGAAGAGCTTTCTCTGTTGCCCAAAAGGTTTAGGAGGCAGGGACATCACAACTTTACAGGTCTTGTGGTTTAGGAGAGGTGCCCTACAGGGAATATGCCTTGCATTGTTTTGGTAAAATTAACACATCACCAAGTTGCCTTTCGATCTGCTAAAAACACAATTGAGTTTGGTAATATGCCAACAGCGTTGTGTTTTCCTCAATCTTGCTTTCTGGTACCTTTTTTTCTGATTACAAGCCATCCATAGATACCCAAACCATGCAACATTCACTTCCCATCCATGTGGCCCAACATCTTGTGCCCTGGCAAACACTGACCTGCCTTCTTTCCCAACGAATTTGACATTGTCTGTTATCTTAATGGAGAGACAGCGTATGTGGCCTTGGGATGCTAGCTTCATTCTCTTGCTAATTTTTCTAGAAACTTCTTGCTGTGGCCAGTATCAGAACTTCTGAAACCTTGGTGACCATATCTTTTTTCATTTTATACATATAGCACCTTCGCTAATGCATTCATCATTTCACCTGATATTGTATTTCTCCATTTTTGCCATTATCTACAGTGCAGTTCTGAATTCTGTTTAGGAGTTTCTGGGGATCTGTTTCAACTATTATTGTGTATATATCTTTGATCATATGGCATGCTTATTCTCAACAACATGGACAAATAGTGAACTCATTTCCACGTAGCTATATCATTCTATGTATCCAACAGAGACAATTTGGTTTTTAGTACTTCCACATCACATTTTCAACGCACATGTGATCTTTCCCCTTTGGTTGACAACAGGATTCTTGAAGGAGGATCATATTCTCTTGTATTTTTGATTTCCTTCCCTGACAGATAAAGTGTCCAATATTCATAGCAAAGTATTATAGACTGTGTGGCTTCAATAACAGAAGTGTATTTCTCAGTGTCCTGAAAGTCCAAGATGATGGTGCCGGAACGTTTCTTTCTCAGGAGGGTCTACAACAGGTAACTGCTTAGCAGGGTCTGACGCTGAGGGCATCAGGAGGAAGGAACATCCCTAGCAGAGCCATAGAATTTGTCTCCTCACAGACTCACGTTCTGCTGTCTGCCCTGCACTGGAGCTGGAATCCATGTCCAACAGCAGCCTGGCCAATCACACATCAGTATCCACCTGTGTCACAAAAAGACAACTGTGACATCATCATCCCCTCTCCAGGAGACTACAGCCACAGAGCTGCCTTGGACCATTTGCTGCCCATAGAATTATACAGGACCGTCCTTGCACTTTGAACCCTGATTGTGACATCACCATTCTCCGTGCTCCATAGAGCCATAATTCTCATACTGCAGAGGCTTTTGGGTCCAGCCAATATGGCTTGCCAGGAATCAATTTGCCACTTCAAAGTGGAGCAAGTACTGTCATGTGGTGTTGTGAGCACTGGCTCCAAAAAGCACCCCATTAAAGAGTATTCCCTGATGAATTTGAGAGTCAGAGAGAAGCAGATCTGCTCTTCTAGTCTCTGATCATGATTTTCAACAAGAACCACTTATCATACCTTGCAAGTTGGGGCATCAGGTTCTTGATTCTCTTCATCATGTGTGAGGAGTGTCAAGAGAGTGTTGGTACATGGAGAGGAAGGATTGCCTCACCACACATTTGTATGGTGCTATGCCAGTTTTGAGAGACAACATGGGCTCCATGGGTCTGCAATCTGAATTCCCCAAATCATGCCTATCAACTGGCTGATTTTAGAGTGTTGGTTGTAATTCAGTAGAGGTCAGTTTCACCAGAATTTACCTAAGAAAGGAAGGAACGTCCACTTTCTTTTTGTGTGGGCTCAGTAGCTAGCTCATTATACACTGAAGTTCTGCATATTCTACTTGTTAAAGACACAGAATTTCTCTGGGGAAAACACTCTCTGTCACCCTTTAGCAGGCGATGTAACAAAGAATTGGAAGTCACAAGAGATTCTCTGACCACACATGGAGACTCACATGCAAAATGTACAGACTCTATGAGTAAAAGGGTGAAAATTCAGAATGTTTCCTCTAATAAGATGATCAGAGTATTAAAGTAACACACATAACATACACAAAATGTAAAACATGAAATAGATAGGCATGCCACAGGAGGCCATCAGTAACATGGAAGAGAATGGGAGAAGCACAGCAGATCCACAGCAATCCAAGGTTTAGCCTGTTTTAGACTCCAAGTCCTTCAGGATTGCCCTGGATTGAACCCCTCCAGAGAACACAGATGTTGCTACAGCTCTCTGACCAATCTATCGTTTCCACTCGAAGGAAATATCTATCCTCACAGGTGAAGAGGCCCATCACATTTTGTTTCAGATCTTCTTTGAATGTGTAATGATTCTCACTCTTTCAAATCTCAGTGAATGAACTCTGTGAAAATTCTCCAAAATCATTCCTCTCTCTCTTAAACGGGAATGTACTTCATCAGGCATATATCCACCACCACACTTATTTCTCACAAGGGAACGTCTCCCATTGGGATCTAAATTTCTATAGCAGTGTTTGTTTTTAGAACTGAGGAGCTTTGTAATGACGTCAAAAGTGTCTAGGAGGCAGTGCCATCACAACATTACAGGACTTGTGGTTTAGGAGTGGTCCCCTAATGTGAATATCCCTTACATTGTTTTGGTAAAATCCATTGCACCAGTTTGCCATTGGAACATTTAAAAAATACAATTCATTTTGCAATATGCCAAGAGCATCGTGCTTTCCTCAATCCTTACTGTCTAATACCATTATTCTGACTACAAGCAATCAGTAGAAACACAAGCCATGCATCTTTCACTTTCCATCCACGCTGCCCCACACCTTGTGCCCTGGCAAACAATGACCTGCCTTCTTTCCCACTGAATTTGAAATTGTTGTTCTGTTATCTTAATCGAGAGGCAGCATATGTGGCCTTGGGATGTTAGCTTTTTCTCTTTCCAATTTCTCAAGTTACTTTCTTGCTGCAGCCCGCATAAGGACTTCTGTCACCTTCATGACACTATCTTGTTTCATTTTAAACATATACCACCTTCGCTAATACATTTACCAGTTGACGTGACATTGTTTTGTATATTTTTGTCATTAACTACAGTACAGTTATGATTTTGTTTAGAAGTTTCAGGGCATCCGTTTCAAACACTATTGCATATATATCAATGGTCACATGATATTTTCATTCTCAACATCGTGGACAAATAGCGATTTTCATGGTAGCTATATCATTCTATGTATCCAGCAGAGACATGTGAGTGTTCCAGTTCTTCCACATCACATTATCAACACACATGTGATATTTTCTCTTTGGTTGCTCACAGCATTCTTGAACAAATAGCATAATGTCACATTGTGCTTTCCATTTTCACTCCCTGACTGATAACATCTCCTGTTTTCATAGCAAAATGTTATAGTCTGTGGTTCCAATAACAGAAGTGTATCTCTCAGTGTCATGAAAGTCCCAGATGAAGGTGATAGAAACTCACTTTCTCAGGAGGGTCCAACAAGAGGAAATTGCTTTGCAAGGACTGACAAAGTGTCAGGAGGAAGTAACAGCCCAAGAAGAGCCACAGAAGTCACTCTCCTCACAGACTCTCACTCTGTTGTCTGCCATGCACTGGAGCTGGAATTGGTGCCTGGCAACCACCTGGCCAATCACATATCAGTATCCTCATGTGTCACAAAAGGACAACTTTGACATCATCCCCTCTCCAGAAGTTCTCAGCCACAGAAGTGCCTTAGACCATTTGCTGCTCAGAGACTTATCCAGGACAATCCTTCTATTTTGAGCCCTAATTTTGACTTCACCAACCTCTGTGTGCCATAGAGCCATAATTCTCATACTGAAGAGGATCTGGAGTCCAGGCAAAATGACTTGTCAGGAATCACTTTGCCACTTCAAAGCAGAGCAAGATCTGACATGTAGTTGGTGTGAGCGCAGGCTTCAAAAAGTGCCCCATTAAAGAGTTTTCCCTGATGAATTTGAGCTCCAGATAGAAGCAGATTTGGTATTCTCATCTCTGATGGGGATTTTCAACAAGAACAACTTATCATACCTAGCAACTTGCACCATCAGGTATTTATTGTCCTCATCATGTGCTGAGTAGTATCAAGGGAGTGTTGGTACATGCAGAGGAAGGATGCATAATTGTATGACACTCTGTCACTTCTGACAGACAGGATGTACTCCATGGGTCTGCAATCTGAATTCCCTGAAGCATTCCTATCAACCAGCTGATTTCAGAGGGTCGGATCTAATTTAGTAGAGATCAGTTTCGCAAGGAATTACCTAAGAAAGAAAGGAAGGTCCACTTTCTTTGTGTGTGATTTCATTAGCTGGTTCTCTATATGCTGTAGTTCTGCATATTCTACTTGTCAAAGACACTGAATTTCTCTGGGAAAGACACACTCTGCCACCCTTTAGCAGGTGACATAACAAAGACTGGAAATCATGAAAGAATGTCTGACCACACATGGAGACCCACATGCAAAATGTACAGACTCTTTAAGTAAAAGGATGAAAATTGGGCATGTTTCCTCAGTCATGAAGATTAGAGTATTAAATTAATGCACACAACAAGTGAAAAATATAAAAATTGAAATAGAGAGGCATGCCATAGGAGACCCTCAGTGAACATGAAAGAGAATTGGAGAGGCAGAACAGAGCCGAAGCAATCCGAGGTTTAGCCTGATTTAGAATCCCTGTACTTCAGGATAGCCCAGTGTTGAACTCCGCAAGAAACCACAGAGGTTGTTCCACTTTTCTGACCACTCCTTTCTTTCCAGTTGTGGAAAATATCTATGCTCAAAGGTGAGGAGGCCCATCATGTTTTCTTTCAGAGCTTCTTTGAATGAGGAATTGTTCTCTCCCTTTCAAGCCACAGTGAATGACATCTGTGGAATCTCCTTTCCAAAATCACTGCTTTCTCTGTAAAAAGATGATCTACTCCATAAGACACACATCTACCATGACACTTATTTCTATCAAGGGCACATCACCAATTGGGACCTAACTTTCACTGGCAGTGTTTGTTTTACAACTGAGGACCTTTCACATATCACCCACAGGGTCTATGATATAGGCCATCACAACATTAGAGAACTTGTGGTATCGTAGATGTGCCCTACTGGAAAAATCCCTTACATTTTTTGGTAAAATTCACACCACCAGTTTGCCATTAGAACCTTTATAAAGCACAATTCAGTTTTTGTAATATGCCAGCAGCATTGTGCTTTCCTCAATCCTTGCTTTCTGATACATTTTCTAATTACAAGCAATCATAGAAACCCGAGTCATGCAACTTTCACTTCCCATACATGCTGGCCCAAACCTTGTGCCCTGACAAACACTGACCTGCATTCTTTCCCTATGAATTTGACATCTTCATTCTTTATCTTAATGGAGAGACAGCCTATGTGTCCTTGGGAAGCTAGCTTTTTCTCTTGCCAATTTCTCAAGTTACTGTCTTGCTGTGGCCTACATCAGGACTTCTGTCACTTTCATGACTGTATCTTGTTTCATTTTATACATTAACAACTTTCTCTAATACATTCATAAGTTGACCTGATACTGTGTTTCTACATTTTTGCCATTAACTACAGAGCTGTTCTGAATTCTGTTTAGGAGTTTCTGCCATCCGTTTTAAAGACTATTGTGTATATATCAATGGTCAGGTGACATTTTCATTGGCAACATCCTGCACAAATAGCAAACTGTTTTCCATGGTAGCTATATCCTTCTATGTATCTAGCAGAGTCAGTCCAGCATTCCTGTTCTTCCACATCACACTGTCAACAGACATGTGCTTTTTTCTCTTTGGTTGATCACATAATTCTTGAAGAGATAGCATATTGTCTCATTGTGCCTTTGATGTTCCCTTCCTGACCAATAAATTGTGCGATTATCATAGCAAAATGTTATACACTGTTTGGTTTCAATAACAGACTTGAATTTCTCACTCTCCTGAAAGTGCAAGATGAAGGTTCCAGAACGTTGCTTTCTCAGGGGGGTTTGTCAATATTCAACGGCAAAGCAAGTTCTGATGCTGAGTGCTTCAGTATAAAGGAACAGCCCAAGCAGAGACACAGAATTCGGTCTACTCACAGACTCACACTCTGTCTGCCCAGCACTGGAGCCTTAATCCAGGCCCAGAAGATGGCTAGCCAATCACATACCAGTGTAATCATGTGTCATAGAAAGACAACTGTGACATCATCATGCCCTATCCAGGAGGCCACAGCCACAGATGTGCTTTAACAGTTTGCAAACCAGGACAGTCTTTCCATTTGGAGCCCTGACTGTGACTTCCTCATTTTTGTGCTCCATAGAGTCATCTTTCTCATACTAGAGAGGCCCTTGGCCACAGCATAAATGACTTGCCAGGAATGACCTTGCCACTTCAAAGAGAAGCAACAACAGACTTGCAGTTGGTGTGAGTGTTGATTCCAAATGAACTGAACAAACAGTGTTCCCGGATGAATGTGAGCTCCAGATAGAAGGAGATCAGGTCTTCTATTATCTGATGCTGATTTTCAAACAGAACCAATTTTCACACCTAGCAAGTTTGGACATCAGGTACATGATTGTCCCCATCATGGGCTGAGTAGTATCAAGGGAGTGTATGTACATGGAGAAGAAGGATACACATTTGTAAGGTGCTCTGTAAGTTCTGACAGGCAGGATGTGCTCCATAAGTTTACTTTCTCAATTCCCTGATACCTGCCTATCCATGAGCTGATTTCATAGGGTTGGATGTAATCCAGTAGAGGTCAGGTTCGCCAGGGATTACCTGGGAAAGAAAGGAAGGTCCACTTTCTTTGTATGTGGGCTTAGAAGAAGGCTAAATTTATACTGTAGTTCTCCATATTCCACTTGTCAAAGACACTGAATTTCTCCATGGAAGTCACACTTGGCAACCCCTTAGCAAGTGATGTAACACAGAATTTGAAATCACGATAGATTCTCTGACCACACGTGGAGTCCCATGTGCAAAACTACACACTCTGAGTAAAAGTGTGAAAATTGGGAATGTTTATTCAATTATCAAGATCAGGGTATAAAAGAAAACCGCATAACATATGCAAAATGTAAAAGATGAAACAGATAGGCATACCATAAAGAGGCCCTCAGTAACATGGAAGCGAATGGGAGAAGCACGGCAGATCTGCAGCAATCCAAGTTTTAGCCTGATTTAGACTCCAGGTCCATCAGGATAGCCACGGTTGGAACCCTGCATAGAGTACAGCTGGTGTCCCGGCTCTCTGACCAATTCTTCCTTTCCACTCAAAGGAAATTTCTATGGTCATAGGTGAGGAGGCCAATCAGGTTTTGCTGCAGAGTCTTCTTTCAATGTGGAAAGATTCTCTGCATTTCAGTTCACAGTGAATGAAATCTGTGAAAACTTGTTTCCAAAATCAGTACTCTCTCTGTAGAATTGTAAGCTACACAATAAGGCAAATATCAACCAACACACTTATTTATAACAAGGGTACTTCTGCCTTTGGGACCTAAATTTCACTGGAAGCAAATATTTTTAGAACTGAGGAGCTTCCTCATACAGCCCGAAGAGTTTAGGAGGCACGGCCATTACAACATTAGAGGACTTGTGGTTTATGAGAGGATGTCATACTGGGTATATCCCTTCCATTGTTTTGGTAAAATTCACACAACAAGTTTTCCATTGGAATCTTTAAGAAATACAATTCTGTTGTGTAATATGCAAACACATTGTGCTTTCCTCAATCCATGCTGTCTTATACCAGTTTTCTGATTACAGGCAATGAACAGAAACACAAGCCATGCAACTTTCACTTCCCTTCCAAGCTGCCCCACACCTGTGCCCTGGCAAACACTGACCTGCCTTCTTTCCCTAAGCATTTGACATTCTCATCTGTTACCCTAATGGAGAACAGCGTATGTGGCCTTGGGATGCTAGCTTACTTCTCTTGCCCATTTATCTATGTACTTTCTTGCTGTAGCCATCATCAGGACTTCTGTCACCTTCATTACAGTATTTTTTTTTTCAGTTTATACATATACCACCATCGCTAATGCATTAATCAGTTGACCTGATATTGTGTTTCTACATTTTTGCCATTATCTACAGTGAAGTTCTGAATTCTGTTTAGGAGTTTCTGGCCATATGTTTTAAACACTATTGCGTACATATTAATGCTCATGTGATATTTTCATTCTCAACATCCTGGAAAATAGCGAACTGTTTTTCTCGTTAGCTATATCATTCTATGTATCCACCACAGACATGTGAGCATTCCAGTTCTGTCACATCACACGAAAATAGCGCATGTGCTCCTTTCTTGTTGGTTGATCACGGCATTCTTGAAGGAGTAGCATTTTTGTTTTTATGCTGTTGATTTTCCGTCGCTGATGGATAAAGTATCCTATTTTAATAGCAAAATGTTGTAGATTGTGTGGCTTAAATTACACAATTGTATTTCTCACCGTCCAAAAGTCCACGATGAAGTTACCAGAATGTTGCTTTCTCAGGAGGGTCTGTCAACAGAAAACTGCTCAGCAGGGTCTGACACTTAAAGCATCAGAAGGAATGAACAGCCTGAGAAGAGCCACAAAAATCACTCTCCTCACACACTCACAGTGTTGTCTGCCCAGATGTGGAGCTGTAATCCATGCTCAGCAGCTGCCTGGGCAATCACATATCAGTATACTCATATGTCACAAAACGACAATTGTGACATCATCATCCCCTCTCCAGAAAGCTGCAGTCACAAAGGTAACTTGGAACCTTTGCTACACGGGGACTTATCCAGGACAGTCCCACTTTGAGACCTGAGTGTGACTTCACCATTTGGTGTGATTCATAAAGACTTCTTCCTCACACTACACAGTCCCTTGTGTCCAGCCATAATCACTTGTCATGAATCACCTTGCTACTTCAAAGAGGAGCAAGAACTGACATGCCGTTCGTGTGAGCGCTAGCTCCAAAAAGTGCCCCATCAAGAGTGTCACCGGATGAATGTGTCCTCCAGATAGAAGCAGATCAGGTCTTCTAGTCTCTGATGGTGATTCTCAATATGATCGACTTTTCATACCTATCAAGTTTCTGCATCAGGTTCTTGATTGTCCTCATCATTTGATGATTAGAGTCAAGGGAGTGTTGGTACACGGAGAGGAAGGAAACAAACTGTACGGTGCTCTTTCAGTTCTGAAAGGCAGGATGGGATTCATGGGTCTGACATCTGAATACTCCTATGCATGTCTATCAATGGCTGATTTCAGTGGGTTTGATGTATTTCAGTAGAGGTCAGATTCGTGAAGAATTACCAAAGAAAAATTGAATGTCCACTTTCTTTTTGTGGCCGCAGAAGCTAGCTCAATATATACTGTATTTCTCCATATTCTACTTGTCAGAACACTGAATTTCTCTGGAGGAAGACAGTCTCTGCCAAGCTTAGCAGTTGACTTAACAAAGAACTGGAAGTCACAATACATTCTCTGATCACACACGGAGTCCCACATGCAAAATGTACAGACTCTATGAGGAAAAGAGTGAAAATTGGCAATGTTTCCTCAATTATGAAGATCAGAGTATTAAAGTAAAACACACAACAATGTAATAGATGAAACAGATAGACATGCCATAGGATGCCCTCAGTAACATGGAGAAGAAAAAGAGAGGCACAGCAAATTCACAGCAATCCGAACATTACCCTGATTTAAATTCCAGTTCATCCAGGATACCCCTGCTTAAAACCCAGAAGATACCACATCCATTGCCGGGGCTCTCTGAGCAATCATTCCTTTCTACTTGAAGGAAATATCTACAATCACAGGTGAGGAGGCGCATCACGATTTGTTTCAGAGACTCTTTCAATGTGAAATGATTATCTCACTTTCAATTCACAGTGCACGAAATCTGTGAAAACTCCTTTTCAATATCAGTGCTCTCTCTGTAAAATGGTAATCTACTCCATCAGGCAAGTATCCACCACCACACTGATTTATAGCATGGACACTTCTCCCTTTGGGACCTAAATTTCCCTGGCAGTGCTTGTTTTTAGAACTGAGGATTTTTCTCATGTAGTCCAAGTTTCTAGGAGGCAGGATCATCACAACTTTAGAGGACTTGTGGTTTAGGAGAGGTGCCCTACTGAGAACATCCCTTACATTGCTTTGGTAAAATTCACACTACCAGTTTGCCTTTGGAACATTTAAGAAATACAATTCAGTTTTGTAATATGCCAACAGCATTGTTCTTTTCTCAATGCTTGCTGTCCAATAACATTTTTCTGATTACAAGCAATCGGTGGAAACCCAAGACACACAACTTTCACTTCCAATCGACGCTGCCCAACAAGTTGCGCCCTGGAAAACACTGACCTGCCTTCATTCCCTGTGATTTTGACTTTGTTATTCTGTTATCTTAATCAAGAAACAATGTATGTGGCCTTGGGATGCTTGCTTCTTTCTCTTTCCAGTTTCTCAAGATAGTATCTTGCAGTGGCAAAGCATCAGGACTTCTGTCACCTTTATGACTGTATCTTGTTTCATTTTATACATATAACACATTCACTAATGCATTCATTAGTCGACCTGATATTGTGTTTCTAAATTTCTGCCTTTATCTACACTGCAATTGTGAAATCTGTTTAGGAGTTTCTGGGTATCCGTTTTAAATACTATTGTGTATTTACAGATGTTCATGTTATATTTTCATTCTCAGAACACTGGACAAAAGTGAACTGTTTCACATGGTAGTTATATCATTCTATGTATCCAGCAGAGACATGTGAGGCTTCCAGTTTTTCCACATCACATTTTCAAGACACATGTGATCGTTACTCTTTTTGTTGATCACAGCATTCTAGAGGGAGTAGTATAAGTTTCATTGTGCTTGGGATTTTCCCTCCTTGTGTTATAAATTGTCTGATTTTCATAGCAAAATGTTGTAGGATGTGTGGCTTCTATAACAGAAGTGTACTTCTCACCGTCCTGAAAGTCCAACATGAAGGTTACAAAACGTTCCTTTTGCAGAAGGGTCTGTCAACAGGAAACTGCTCAGCAGGGTGCGACGCAAAGGGCTTCAGGAGGAAGGAACACCCAGAGCAGAGCCACAGAATTCACTGTGCCTC
>NW_027423903.1:0-19100 GCF_036562045.2 Rhinolophus sinicus | reverse complement strand
CCCTGCAAAGATGTGCTATGAAAAAAGAAATACTGCTTTTCTCAGTTACATCTAATACCTATTTTTAGAGCTCACATAAAGAATGTGCGATGATGAGGAAGGGAGCTGTTTATCTACTGTGTTCGTACTAACGGCTCAGGAGCAACACTGACAAATAAACAGCTCAATGACATGGAGAGATTTTAGTTCCTCTTGGAGTAGAGAGGGAAAGGGATATAAGGAAAGAATAAGTTGAGATGGTGACCGGTAGACGGAATTGACTGACTTAGAACCACATTCTTGCAGCTGTACCAGCATAAATAAAAGCATTAGGACCAGCCACACAAGTCAACTAGGCAATCCAGTTAAAAAGAAGTCGATCAGATAACTGAAATGTCCAGGTGCTTCACACACTGAACTGCAATTATTTAACGGCAAAAGAAAATACTGCGAAGGTCTAGTCATCGCATATTCTTATTAATTAAAAACAGCAATCTGTAAGGCAATTGCAAGGTTTAAAATGTGATGGCAATTTACAAGTTCAAAAAAAGCACAAACAAAAACCAGCATTTGAAAAGAGCCACGTATCAAATATTCCACACGTGACTTGATCTGCTTCTGCAGGAAAAAGCTCAACTGCTGCAGCGCTGTGATGGGGCAGGCAGTTACAGCTGACAGTTTAGAGACTGAATGGAGAAAAGAGACCTATTGTTATCAATCTCAGCCTTCGGGTTGTCACCATTTTGTTTATTTCTAGTTGCAAAGAAAAAAGAAAAAGAAAAGAAAGAAAGAAAAGCAATCTTAAAGCAACCTCAATCTAAATTATATTTGTACACTATGAGGTGCCTCTCATCTGGTAATTTTCTCAGGATGAATAGGCCTGGACAGACCACCATAAATAAGGCTATTTTCCCCCTAAACAAAGCTCATTTGTTTCAACCAGCAGGCTCCACTCCCAGAGCCCACAACCTGGACTGACGTAGATAATTCCTCAAAGGCAGGTTGCTCCTCCCTGAGACACAAGAACCTATGCAGTGAAGACGAGCAAATGTAGGTCCCTTTATCTCCCAGGATAACGTGGGCACCGACCTCTGCTGGAAAAATTAAAAGGCAAAATTTTCCGATGCTAATCAAATCTCTTCCACTTAATGAGCACCAATGTCTTGTAGAGCAGCTGCAATGATGCGTGTTTCGCAAATGAAATCCTGAGAAAGTGGCACTAAGAGTTGAGTGGCAGACACCAGATATGTGTTCTTTTTCAAGGTATTTTCACACGCATTTGGGACCATTTGATTTGCATTTCACGGTGTCTTTGTGTGGTGTACATGATACACATTGTAAGCCAGATTGTGGGGCTTCAGATTAAGTCAAACTGCACACCCATCTCTAGTGGCATGCGGCAATTTTCTCAACCTGCCTGTGACTCAGTCTACTCATCTGTAAAGGGCAGAGAGCTTTAATGTGAGTTAACTCTCTGCTGTGGGACTTCAATGTGATAATGAAGGTCTTAGGAGTGCCCGGCATACAGAAAGCACTCCATGGTCTGTAGCTATCACTGTTATATCTGCTGTGCTGTGGTCACCACCACCACGATGAGGCCACCTGGCTGAGACCCTATGTGGTCCCCTGTTAGAGACTCAACCAGACATAGAAGATTCAGCTCCTGACCCTCTGTCTATCACTTCTGCCAATCCACCATGAAAACAACTTTAAAAAGTAGCAAAAGAAGTAAAGGGTGGGGCTCTTGTGTCAAAAGGGCATTTTAAATAAATGGAAGCCAAAGTCCTATAGAGAGAGGGGTAGTGAGATTTGAAGCTTGGGCAAAGGCGGAAAAATGGTCGTGGTTTGCCCTTAGCTCTACCCCTAACTATGTGATGATGAATTCAAGACTTCAACATGCTGCTCATGTTTCCTGCCTCCCAAATTAAAAAAGAAGGGGAGGGGTCGTTAGCCCCATCAAGAGGCGTAATGACAGGAGAGGACCTGGTCATCATTTGCAACAGAGAACCCAGCATCTTCCCAGGAACCAAAGTCCTAGCCCAGCGGAGAGCATTTTATTGTTTTTAAGCAACACAATAGGACTGCCTTCAGAACAAACCTATTTTCTTGAGAACATAGTCCTTGAGTCTTGAGAAGACATACCTGCATTTATTTTTCAAATACTCAAATATTTCTGAGGGTTCAAACATGCTAAAATTTTCCCAGGATATAACCAGAATACACCCTGGGGAAGAAAATTTAAAAGCAAAATCTACACCTACTTGCCAGCTCTGCTCCTTTTTGAATTTCCTGTTTTATCTGATGCTGAACCCTGGAGGTGGATTTCCCAGCATTTAAATTCACTACACTCACCTATGCAATAGGTAAGGATTGAAATCTCGGACGGCCAAATAATGGGTTATCCTTATTTAAAGATATGCAGTAAATTAGATTTTTTTTCTTGGTGCCAACGACTAGGAATACATACTTCCGATTTCTAAGCAATTTCAGGTTTAATTAGGATTCTCTAAGCCCCATTTGTCTTAACAATTTGACAGCTCTGGCTTCCCCTTCCACACCCACACTTTGCCTTTTTGTACACTGTTCCCGTTTGTAGTATTTCATTCCGTATGAAAGCCAGGAGGGAAAAGAAGCAAGCGTAAGTGCAAAGCAGAGCACTTGTTTCTTCTCTGAACACACCATTTTCACGGCACCTTTGATAAAAGGTTATTTCCTTGACTGACAATGATCTCTAAGCTAATTATTAAAGTGTCTTGTTAAAATATGCATGTTCGAGGGCTTCCATGGGAGGTGGCAATGAAGCCCCTGGAAGAGGAATATGACATCACAGGACAATGTGTCGGAGAGCGCCTGTTTGTCCATTTAAATTAGTTTCATCATCCATAACAAGTGTTTAAAAGCAGAAAAGCAAGTGATGCATAATGCATTGTGTCATGATGCATAATAATGAGGCCCGCTCCTCCACCCCGGCTCCCAAGACAGAAAAAATCTCTCCGAGTAAGCACTTTGTTCTAAAGCCTTTGACAAAAGTGCCATTCAGGAACTTTCAAATTTACAGCTAGGCAATTTGTCATCATTTACACGAGAGCGAAAAAAATAAAAGTGATGTGATGCTGCATAGTTCATCACTTGCCCAACCTCCCGGGGACCAAAACCCCCAGGACCCAACCTGCAAAGGAGGCACAGCCTGCCCCTGCAGGGTCGCGTGCATGCAGAAGCCCGCCGCCCCATGCAATGTGTTCTTTTTCTTTTAAATAAACGACAAACTCTCATAAGACATTTATTCCATGCTCACTCATGAATAGAATGATTTGCTCTTGGAATAGCCAAAGTTAACTGAAGGTTTGGAAAGAAATTCGAACTTCATATGTGCTTCTCAATTTCCAACAAGACAAGGGTTGAAGATGGGATGGCCTTAAAAACATTCTTTGTTCTAACACATCATTTTTGAAGATATGATAAAAATATAAGATAGTACTAAATTTATATAACAACTAAAACCTGTTGGGGGAAAAAAGAAACATTCAAAAAAAAAAAAATAGATGATCTTTAGAAAAAAAATTGTTACTTTAAAATGACCAGTTATTGATGGAAGGAGAACTGACTCTAGGATGGCGAACACATAATGCAATACTCGTATACAGATGATGTACTAGGGAAACGTACCCTTGAAATCTATATAATTTTACTAACCCATGTCACACCGATAAATTTAATAAAGATTTTTAAAATATCAGTTTGTAAGAAAGAACTTTTTTCTAGATTTAAAATAAAACTTAGTACACATGTGATATTCCCCACGGAAGGAGGGAGAATTCGGGCGTCCTGATCTAACAGGCGGTACACAGCGTACTTTTCTTTCCCCAACTCGTCCCACACAGCGCAGCTCCTGTATGTCAGAGCCTTCATGGTGCCTTGGGCTAATGACCAAGAAAACCCAAGTGAGGAACAACAGCACAGGAAGACTCCTGAGAGCTGGTTACTCGAGGACTAGTACAGAAGGGTTAATGTAAATGATTTAATGAGTGAATGATTTATGGAGTCCAAAAGACGGATTCAAGTAACCAGAAAAATTCTCTTTCAGCTAATTTAACATTTTACCATAATTGAACAGAGATCGCCTGGAGCCATGGCGCTGAGCTGGCTGCACCCAGGGATGAGCACTTCCGGCCCTGGGTGCTTTCTCCCAGACAGTACGTCGCCCTGGTCATTACAACATCTTCCTGGACTTTCACAGAAGACACTCGGTCCTGGGAGAAACATGCAGGGCCAAGCACATAATGGCTGTGTCCACGTGTTCAGTTAATAGTGTTCATTACACCACGAATTCAGGAACACAGAGCTAATGTCATGTCATTACTGATCCTCGCAAATTTCTGGTATAAAAAAACTCATTTCAGGTGACCGAGGAGGTGCTCGTGGGCCAGGCTGTTAGGACACACATACAATACAGCATGTACATATTAATCTGCTCCGACCTCTACTTTACTTTCCAAGTTCTTCTGCTTTCCTTCCCATTCATGCATTTGAAATGACATAAATTATCTAAAGCTTGTAGGCAGGTCAGTGTGGGGTAAATCCCAGCTTCGTCCAAATCATATCGTGTCTTATGACAGAAGTCAATTTCCATCTTTGATCCTCCCTTCCTTCTAGTCTCTCAAACAAAAGATTGACAGGTGGTTGCCAACGGCCCCCTCATTCCAAACCGCCTGCGTTCTAGGACTTGAGCCTGGAAAAGAAGGGTGTCATTGTCAGGAATGGACTGAGGTAAATGTTTGTGGAGGAAGATCATGTGTGTTGGGACACACATGAAGGTCTTCTTCCACGTGACGAGGAATAGAAAATTTTTTACTTGAGTAAAAAATTAGAGCCATAAATCTATATTGAGATAAAAAAAAAAAAACAACCATTATCTTGAACTCCATAGTCATGAGAAAAAATAAAGACAGGAAAAGCAAGGGGAGGAGGGTCTCTGGCTGAGGAGCTCCACGTGGCTAGAGCCCAACTCCATCTAGGATTTTCACCGACTTAAGTCAGTGACCCCACAGGTTTGAGTGTGGAAATTAGCATGAAGTTCCTTATTGAGCAAAAACTTCTCTAGAGCATAATAATAGATTGTATTTATTATGCCTTTCACTTAGTGAGTTCCTTTAAAAATCTACTGTCAATAATCTAGTAAAGCGAGCATCTCTACCAAAACATGACAAACAGGTTTGCTCCAATTTCTTAAAACATCTCCCCCATTTTGATTTTTTGTCAAGTTGTCATTTTTGACTTTCCCATCCTATGAATGAGGACTTTTTCGGTTTTACCCTTTCATCTCCCTTACCTTGGTCACTATTGGTCCTGGACTTCATCTTCTCATCCCCTCGGTTTCTACAGCAATAGCCTAAGTTTTCTCCTTCAAGCCTTTCCATGTTTCTTCATTCCTTTATGCCACTTCCAGAATAGTTTTCCGAAAGCTCCATTCAAGGGGTCGCTGCAGTCGGCATTTAAAAATGGAATCTTTTTTAGAAGGAACATGTGAAGTAAGAAATATAAGGCTGTCTGAAATGGGAGCTCTTTAAAATAAGGAAAACAGCAGCAAATCACTGGGACAGTCAGATGTGATGACAGGAAAGCTGAAAGACAGTGTGTATTTACAAGTCAGAGAACTGAAACGTAATTCTTCTTTGCTTACTGAAAGGACTAAGGGGAAGGGCTCAAGGAAGACTAAATTTGAGTAGGTTGTAAGTATGATTACTAATTAAAGATCTTTGTTTTTTTCCTGACACTGCTCATGCAGGGTGATAGGACCTTCTATTCTGGTCAAATCGTCTTAGGACATATGTTGCCTTTACCCAGTTAGCTGCATGTAAACCTCCACGTGTGACCAGACATCAAGGTTTGGGCAGCGTGTTTCAGATAATTACAGAATCATAAAACATGGCTGGTATCAGAATACCAAGAGCCATCAATTTTACCTTTTGTAAATCTCTTCATTTGTAACGGACAGGGAACTCACTAGGCTGTCCTCATTGTATTTCTTTCATTCATCTTTTCCTGCCTTAAACTAAAACGCTTTACTTTCCATGTCATAAAAAACTTAGAGCCAGTTCTGGGGTTTGAAATAACAGCAATCACTGCTACCTCCATACCAGCTGTTTGCCACAAGCATGACTGCCGAAGAGCTTCCATGTCTAAACGCCTCCCTAAAAATGTGAAACTGAACTTTCCCCACACAGCCTTGCTCTGAGAGTCCTTGAAAGCTTCTTTGCTGCTGCCTGAATTTTGCTCCTCAGCCTCCCACACACTTGTGGATCAGTCTCCAAATTTACAGTATTTACCATGACTGCCAAGCCTGCAAGCTGCATGTACACATGCTCTCACATGCACATGTGTGTACAAACACATGCATACACACCATTGCTGCCAATACCCAACCCATTCCTTAAATCTCTGTCCAGCACTGATCCATGCCTCCTAGGATTCTGCTGGAGACTCTCCTCTTGCAGGAAGTCTTCCCTGCTGTCAGCTAACAAAGCTTGCTCGCTCCCCACTTTTAAATTTAATGTCTTTTCTGAACATCAACAACTCAGTTTTTAATCTAACTAAATTAATTACCCAGATTATCTCCTTCTTTTATTAATTTATAATACCTCAGTTTTAAAAAGAACTTGTTTCCTCATACTTGTTTATGTCATGATTTCCCAAGGAAATGGCCAATTCTTTAAGGACAGAAACCATCTTTACCCTTTTCTTATCTTATTCCATATTCTGAAAGGGCATAAAATAAGCACAGTAAATATTTCAGGTTAATTAAGAAACACTCTCCGGAGAAGCCCATTGGTGAGTTTCTGTTGGTTTCATGTCAGTTGTTAGTAAAATTCTGTTACAAATGATCAGCCACTTCAGCTAATGCCAGTTTGTCACAATCTGTATATACACACCAGGGTTGCCCAAAAAAATGTACACACGTGGACAATTTGGTCAGCATTGCTCAAGCAGTAGTTCGCTGTAATCAGAAGTGTCTGGACGCTGATGGTAACCACATTGAGCACCTCTTGACCTCTTGCAATTGCAGAAGTCAAATGTGATATTTTGTTATCGATATATATTAAATATTACAATTCTAATACAATTTTCCTTTCTTAAAATGTGTATACATTTTTATGGCACCGTGTGTGTGTGTGTGTGTGTGTGTGTGTGTGTGTGTGTGTGTGTGTGTGTGTCCTTTTACTCCTTATCTCAATTTCAGTTTTGGAAATACAAATCTTTATCAGCATCCAAAAGCAAAGGAGTTTCTAATAATCTATTATAAGAAATAATGGTTAATCTAAGGACACATAGATGGTGTGTGTGAACAAGTGTGGAAGGTGAGGAGAGAAAGGCAGAGATAAAAAGATTTAAAAAAAGATAAAGAAAAAATAAGGCATAAAAGAAACCACATAAGTCACATAACAAAAAATAAGACCATGAATGTGGGATAGCAACTGAGTTGTACATTATTTTGATGTTGAAGTTATACTAAGTTAATTTCTGCTGATTTTTAAGAAAGACTTTGGAAACTCACAACTAGGAATAAAAGTTTTAACTTATATTTTTTCTAACCATACCATAGATTTCTATGGAGCATATACATAAATAAGAGAAAATGGGTATTTGGAAGATGCCATTTTATACTGTGCATGTTAAGGTTAATTTAGCTACACTGCATGACAAAAATTATAAATCTTCATACCTGTGGTTAACCCTTCCTCTCCTGGTGACTACAGAACCCAAACAGGTTCATATCAAAGGGAATCAAAATTTAGCTCAATTTGCTAGAAAATAACAGATGGTGATTACTACAATGGAACCTTAACCCAAACTCCCTGTCAATTTTTAATTTCTGTATGCTTTACTTTCAAGAGAAATATGAAAACTAGAAGAAATTAAAATTGTTGCCTTCCCCTCGAATTAAGTTGATGGCTTAATCTTTCAGGGTGTGCCCTCTGATCTGCACGCATTGCAGCCCAAGTGTCAGTGTCTCCTGGGTCATGCTGTGATAACTCAACTACAGAATGGCTCTTATCAGGTGCTATAAACCCTCTTTCAAGGATTCCATTCTGTCACACAGTTTACAGGAAGGAAAATTTCATAGAGCTTCAAATAAAGAAATAATAGCATGGGTAGTAATTAAGCATATAAGGCTACAAACCCATCCAAGCCTTTTGTCTACCAATAAATCCACTGAGTGAGGGCTAATCTAGACCTGACTCTACCAGCAGTCGCGCTTGGAGCATCCCGACTGAGAGCCCTCTTTATCCATCTTCCCACCTCGGTCAGTACGCTGCCACCCCCACATCCTAGGGGCAGGCTGCCTCCTTCCCACACCCTGGGGCTGGCCTGTGTTTGGCAACCCTCCCACCAGTCCTCTCCGTGTGGCAAACTTCCCTGCGCACCACAGCCAAAATACAGCACTGGTTCCGCACGTGGCTTTGAGATGATGATTTTAACATATAAACCTTAAATTAAAATGTAATTTGGCTTTGCGTTTGTATTCAAGCACCTCCATATTCTGCTCTCTATCCCATTTTTAAATGCATCTTCACTGTGACTTAGCACAGAAACAATGGAGCCACACGCCTCCTCCTGCACATCCGGAAGGTCCCTGTTGTTCACCTTTACTCCTGCCAGTCTCTTTGCTGCACGCCTTGTCCAGTCAAAACATACACATCCTTAAAAGCCAAGTTGTGAAGCCTACTTCTCCTTGAAGCCCCTTTAAACAGGCTAATCAGAAGGTGGGTCTGCGTTCATACACACGACAGACCTTCCTCCGTACGTCCAACAAGACAATGACAGGTATGAGCTTGCCCTATCGTCCTTGGGGCTTTGCCACGGCCTACGAAAGAGGGAGTGGACTTACTTCCTAAACAGTCCTCAGTATAGTGATTTTCCCTCATTCATTCATTCAACAAATGGTCATGGAGCAATCTATATGCCAGGCCCTGTTCTAGGATCTGGAAACACTGTAATGGACAACATGAAACCCTGCTCTCATGGGCCTCACAGTTTTGTGTAGCTAATAGATGCTCAACAAACATTTGCTAGAAAGTTGCTAAAACAAATATAATTGCATTCCCTCAAATATATATATTTCTATTACTACATAGATATTCAACAAAGCTTGTTTTTGTGTGTGTTTTTAATTAAGGCATTTTTATTGTTATGCCCACAGGAATGGTGTCAGAATTGAAAATTCTAGAGCATAATGCTTGTTGACCTTTCAATCAATAGGCACGTCCAGCGATTCCACATGAAGAAACTCCTGGCATCCAGAGAGATACTGTCAGCCCATTGGGAAGAGCATAATAGGAAATCGAATTAAAGGGAGCGACGACATCAGGCCCCTAAGACTTACATTCCTCTAAACAGCACTCACTGATTTGGTCATTCAATCAGTGAATGCTTACTGGGAACCTGAAGTCTTTAGTTACTCTTCCGGGTGCCTGAGATGCAGAGATGAGCACAACAGACAAAGTCCCTGCTTCTCCAGGTGAAGAAGAGAGATGACAAACAAACAACTGTTATCCCAAGCACCCACGACTAGTATGAGGAAATGCAAAGCATGGCAAGGAGACATAGAGTTATAAAGGAGGCCATTTTATTTTAGATCAAGTGGTCTTGGGAGGCCTGTCCGAGGAGGTGATATTTGTGCAGAGAACTGAATGGAGCGAGAAGGTAGAGCATGAGGAGGCCTGGGAGAGAGCATTCCAGGAAAACAAGCAGTGAGTAGAAAGTTGCTGAGACAGGCACAAGCTCAGGACATTGGAGAAAGGCCATTGTGGCTGAAATGAAGGAAGCGTGGTATCGCCAGCCCGAGCCTGGTCGTGGAGGCCCTGCAGGTCATATAGTAAGGAATGCTGGGCTTATTTCAGGAATGATGGGACACCCCTATGGGCTTAGAGCAGAGCACTGACAAGGTCTGATTTACAATTTAAGCAGGTGCATCTGGCTATTGGGTGGAAATCCAACTGTGAGAGTGAGTGGAAGCAGAGGGACCAGTTGGAGGGTCACTGCAGAGATCAGGCAAGAATGAGAGCAGCTCGAATGGAAGTAGAAGCGGAAGAAATGTCCTGGTCTGAAAGTAGACTCAGTGGGACATGCTGGTGGTTTGAATACAAGATGGGAGGAAAGAGAGTGGTCCAGGGTGAACACTTATGCTCAACTTGGATAACAAAGACCTGGGATAGGAGCAGATGTGGGGAGAAAACCCCAGGAGCTCTGTGTAGACAAGTTAAAGCTTGAGATGCTATAGCATTTCTAAGGGGAGGTGTTGGGTAGGCAGTGGGATTTGAGGGCCTGAATTTGAGCTCAGGGGAAGTCATGGACAGACATGTGAATACAGAAGCCATCAGCATATAAATGGCATGTAATGCCTCTGCCTAAATTAAATCATATACAGAGTAAGTGTAGATAGGAAGGGAGGGAAAGGGAAGGGGAGGGGAAAGCAGAGGACTGAGAACTGAGCCCCAAGGAGCTGCATCGTTTAGGGTTTGACTAGAGAGAAGTTATTAAAGGCAACAAAAAGAAAGCAGTGAGGTAGAACGGAAACCTGGGGTGTGAGGGATATCCCAGATCCCAGAAAGGTGTGTCAAGAAAGAAAGAGGGATCTGCTGTGTCAAAAGCTGCTGAGAGGTCAGGCAAAATGACTAGAAATATGGAGGTCATCAGCGACGATGACAAAAGCAGTTTCAATGGAGTTGTGAAGAAGATACTGCATTTAAGAGAGTTTCAGAGATGGAGCGGTACAGTGAGTTCAGACCACCCTACTCAGCTTGTGTGCAGACCAGCCACTTGTACCTGGTCAGCAATAAGACACAGACATTGAGATGTTGCTGCAATATTCACTGTGTGATCAGTGAGTGGGTATAGACAACTCCAGAATGGTTGACCTCACGTGGAGAGCAGCGTGTGGGATAACCTGTGTACTAGGCATGTACGGTGGGACCTCACGTCCACCTGCAAGAGATTGGAAACTGAAAAACGAGTCCTCCCCTCACGTAGTTTGAGAAGCACTAGTATATGCACCTCTTTCCAGTAGTTTTGCTCTAAAGAGTGTATGAGAAAGGAGGTAGGTGAGGGCAACGGTGACAAGAATGGGGGCTTTTGTTTGTGAGTATGTTTTACACGTCAGTATGTTTACGGGAGAACATCATGTTGGTGTGCTACCCAGACGACAGGAAAACCTGGGGATGCCGGACGGTGAGATCATAAATTCAAGAGCAAAGTGATGGGACGTGATGGAATTCGGGACATGGATGGAGGCCTCCATCTTTACGGGGAACAAGGCCATTGCTTCCACTGTAGGGGAGAGGAGGCGGTATATGGGTGCTGTGGGGTAGGGTCTGAAGTTAAGGTTCAGTATGAAGCGCTGCCTCAACATCAGTAAAATCAGAAAGGCCTCAAATGGCCCAGCCATTAGGTATCCTCTGCCCTTTTGCCCCCACACAGAAGTCCCCTAACCAAACAACCCAGTGTATCAAGGAACCAGGCAGCGTTCTTGCTCCTTCCTGCCAGCCCGCAGACTTGCGGAATTATTCAAACAAGCCAATCACATCCTCCCCCAGGAACCACAGGGCACCCCACCCTCTTGTCACTATGAAGCCGCCTCCCACCTCTTCTGGTCGTTCACTCTGTTTCCCAGTGAAACCCCTCTGTGGCCCTGAATGGTGTGGATGTCCCCTTCACTGGGGCTGTGAGTATCGATATGTGACTACAAAACTGCTGTGGATCTCATCTGTCTAGCGTCGGGCATCCGGTGTTCAGTCATCCCCATCACCGAACCCCTCCCTCACCAATAGGAGGAAAGGAAACACTCAAAACAGGTCTAGACAGTGACAGAGTGATACACTGAATGTCTTGAGGTGGGGAGGAAGGGGATATTGCAAGTAGTTCATTTCAGTCTTCTGGGTTCTCGGTAAAAGAAATAAGGTCATCGCCTGAGAGTCTGGAAAGGGAAGGGGAGTTTGAGGTCCGTGGCGGAAGGAGAAGGTGTGACCTTGTCATCCCACAGAAACAGGCGGTAACTAGGGCAGCCACTGGGGCTGAGGGCAGAGCTCAGGACTCCCTGGAGGTCTGCGGTCCTAACTTGCCAGGAGGCCAATCAGAGGGCGGAGTGTGGAGTGTTTCTCCCGTCAAGCTCAGCTGCTCCCGTGCAGTGCTGTACAGGCTGGGTGGTGTTGACTCAGGTGTATCCTAAGGTCTAAAGTCTCTGATGCAAGGGAACTCAGGGTAGACATGAGCACTTGGTGAAATGGGTCAGCGGGAAAGCATGTTAGAGAGAAGCTGTGTGGCAATGCCAGCTGGCAGGTGATGCAGTGACAATGTTCTCAGATCTGCACAGGTTGGAGCCACCTAGCATTGTCCACCAACATTCAGAGGGTTGGATGTTTAATCCGAACGCCATAGAAATAAAGATATGGGGCACAAGCAGCATGTTGGGAAGTGGAGGTGACAGGTGCCTCGTAACGTGGAGTAGGTAGCGTATGCTTCATGATATTTGAGTGACTAAGCCTCCTGCCTCAGAAATAAGCTGAAATTCTAGAAACACTGCAATTCAAACACACTGTGAAACTCCCAAACTGTGCCCACAATGCCACATTTTTCAAGCATCTTCTTAAGAAACTTAAAAAAGGAATGCTTGCTATCTGGCCTGTCCCAGCTCCTTGGCATAACTCATATCTCCAGTTCTCCAGATAAGTAAGGCCACATAAAATATTGTGTGTGCACAGGAACTGGCAGAAAAGTCAAGAGCTCACTTGATGAGTATAGCCTGAGCGTCAAGTACAGGAGCTCTGCAGTTAGACGGCCCAAGTTCAGATCCCAAATGTATGACTTTAGGGAAGTCCCTTCACCTTCGTAAGCCTTGATTTCACCCAATTGTAAAATGGATGGTGATGATATGAGTATCGCAAAGACTTGTTTGAATATTCGATGAGATGACACAATAAAGCACTTAGCACAGCTTCTGGCTCATAATAAGAGCTGAATAATTATTAGCAATTATTATAAATAGGTTCGTTCATCATTCCATAAAAAAATGACTCTGGGCATTACCATAGCCATAAACTTGAGGTTACTTCAGTGTTTTAATATCTCTGTGGTCAGGCCCTCTGTGGGGACACAACCTAAGGTTTGTGACATGGCTGATTGGATAGGAATGAAGGAACCTCCATGACAGGGGTCCAACTGGGGGATCCGGGCCATGACTGCGTTAGAACCTTGGACTAATGAGCCCCAGGCATTGCGTGCAGTGAAGGAAGCCACCCAGACAAGAGCTCTGCCACCAGCAGAGGGAAGCTTGGGCCATTCCAGCTCTGAGCACCAACAGAGCTGGGTTACTTTCATCACATCGGGACAATGGCGCCCCTACACTCCATGGAAGGCAAGGAGGTCATATGTGAGTAACTGGTTTGAACATTACCAGTTAACGTCAGAGAACAAAGAATGTCACCACAGCTCGCTCATACATCTATTATTCTTACTGATTATAAGAGCTTTCTTTTAAGTTCAATCAGTGAGAATGTCTAGGTAGGATTGTCTAAACTCTTCAAGAAGCAAATCCCGTGGATTCTACTGCAGTGATAAGACTTGGACTTGCATTAACAAAACCAATTTGTGTCTTTTCATAAATGCCCCAAATGATACAAAATTCACATTCAATTTCAGTCTCTGATTACCAATTTCAAAAAATATTTTGGCATTGAGAAAACTGATGGTCAGTTCAGAACAAGTGAAACGTTCTTAAATTGACTTAAAAACAGATATACAATTTGAACTTGAGGATTAGTAAAGATCCTGTCGTGTAATATGAACGTAACATAAAGGTTCCCTCCTCCAATTTCACTCTCAAGCACGCTAGCAATAGGATGTAACATCACGAAATAGTCCAACAACTGACATGGATAAAAGTTAATTCACCTTCTCTTACTTACCTAATTTAACTCAAGTAAGTACTGAGAGTTGACAAGGAAAAGTAAATGAATCTTCCCCATTTATACACTAATTCATAAAAATAGATAGCTTCTCTGTTTCAAAACAAGTCCTTCCTGGCTCACTTTAAAGCAAATTTAATATAATGATTTTCAAAGTTCCAATGAATGCATGTGGCTTTGTTTGAAAAATCTGAGGTCATGATGTGGAGAAAATAAAGCCCTTGAATAATAGTTCCCATCTGACCATAAGCCAGTGTTCACTCTCTCCAAACCCTGGTGTCATATTCTGTAAAACTGAGATTAAACGTACTCATTTATTTGACTGAGGATGAGTGGAGACCACAGAGACAAGTGGGTTTATAAACAGATGTGGGTTTAGGCCTTGTTCTGCCATTTAACAGCTGTGTGACAGGCAGCACAGCACTTAATCCCACCTTATTTACAATGGTGACCATAACAATGCCGACCTCCCAGCTTTGCACATTGTAGGAAATACTATAAACACTTACAGTAGTGCCTCGCACCTAGCAATCAATAGTATCAGCTATTACCATTGATATTATCATCACTATTATTATAATAATCATAACTAATGCATACAATATGGTAAGCCAATTGCGTATACACTTGAGATGCTCCATAAATGTGAATTTACTTTTACTCTCCTTCTTTTTTTATAGGAAGAAGTACAAGCAGGATTTCTTTCTTCAAAGAAAACCGAGATTTTTGTCTCTACAAATGATATTGCACAATTTTCGGAGTGGCGAGATGTGAAAATCTGACCAGATATGTTCTCCCTCTATTGTCATTACTCCTAGTGGATCAGCAGTTCTTAGGATAAGGTACATGGGACCAGTAATATGTAGTTTCATTTGTGGCCTACTCTTAAAAGAAAGATGCTAAAAGTTCCAGCAAGATCAAAACACATGCACATTCTGATTTTTTTTTTTAATTCTACATATTCTAAATACGTTTCTGGTAACCAGACTGACCTGCGTTATGCTAATGTAAAGGGTGAAAAAAGAGACAGGGTGTAAAGAAAAATCAGTCATGGCTAAGCTGGTCAAACCACAAAATGGGCCACAGTAAACTCTTGTCCTAGAGCAGAAAACCATTAATAGCAAAACTGCCATCATATTTTTCACTCACGTTCCTTCCTACGCACTCTCAATTTTCTTATATCACAAAGCATTTCATAAGCATTTAAACTCAACAAGCGTCAAAATCACCAAGACTGAAAAGCAAATTCACTCAATGAAAACACTGATGAACAAACACTAACACCTTAAGGGATGCTAGTAATAAACCAACCAAACAAAAACAAAATGGTGAAACACATTACGGAAATACACACTTGAAATACACATTGAGAACACCCCTCCATGACCCCCACTGACATAGAAACTCACAGTCACATAACAATCACTCACATAACACTCTCGGAGTGAAACGAATGCAAACAGGGAAGTCCGTCTCCCAGAGAAAAAGGTTTGGGAGACCACGGAGCACATGGCTTCCTCCCCACAGGGCCACTCCCTCCTCTTCCCGCCTGTCTCTTCAGCTAATGGCTTCAAATACTCAGTGCTTCCTCACTAGGTTTCCATATTTCTGAGAGGCCTCTGCAGTCCAGCCTTTGCCTGGGAAGGTGGGTTACAAAAACAGCCCCCTTCCTTTTCCCTGGCACCAAAGAGGATTTGCAGAGCTTTGAAAACAGAAACCCACATCTTCAGGAAGAACTGGCCTCTGTCAAAAGGGTGCTTCGGGCACAAGGTAACCGGGAGAGAGAAAATACAGTCAGAACATTTTGCATAGGGAATTAATCGAATTATCATTTAATCATCTGATCAAACACTAATTAGCATAATCACTTGAGGGGAAAACGGCTCAAGGAACCCTGGAAGACCTTGACATTCATGTTCTTAGCGACTGATGAAAAGGGGGACACAGATTTGTGTTATTTTTATTCATGAAAGAAAAAGGAAACAGTAAATTGTGTTTAATCAACGACAAGCATTACTAGCTATGATTTTTGTAACCAAAGGAATCACAATTGAGATTCAGAATATCACCCTCTTGCTGGCTCTCCGGGACCAATCCAGCATCCATAAAAAAAGCATAAAACTGATATTATATTGTAGCAACTAGGCTCTAACCTATTTAGTTTAGGGTTTCTCAACCTCGGCGCTACTGACATTTTGGACCAAATAATTGTTTGTCATGAGTTGCTGTCCAGTGAACTGTAGGATGCTTAGTTGGATCCCTGGCCTCCACCCACTAGGTGCAAGCAGCAGCCCCTCTTCCCTAGAGCTGTGATAACAATGTGTCCAGATATTGCCCAATGTCCCCTGGGGGGTGAAATGGCCCCTGGTGAGAACCACCAATTTAACTGAAGAACACCATTTCAGGAACATGTCTTGTATGAAATTGATCAAATCATAAAAGAAGGGCGGGAGTCTTATATTCCCACCTGCTAAAAATAATAGTAAGTCTAAAATACCTGCCCAAAATAAAAAGCCTAAAATAACTTCCAAGGGGTTCCATTCAGTTTATTTTGTATCTCACGGCTCTGTTTGGGGCTTTAGAATAATCCATAATGCCTACACTGGTGCACTTCAGAAAAAATAATTAAATACCATCCTACCTCCATTCAAAGATATCGAGGGAGACACAGATTTCTAGGGTCACCCTGAGGGAGACACCCACAGGCTGAAAGAACACTGTTCCTTTCTTCTAGACTTCACTGTGCCCTGAGCAGCTGAGGGCCCAGCTGTGTCCCTCCACCTGCCCAGGTGACAGCTAACCACCTGTGACTTAGGAAATCAATACCGAGGCAGTGGAGGCCTCAGACCCCAGGGGAATCTGTCTCTACCTCACTCGCATTGTGTGCACGTAAGCTCTGATATTAGCTCCCAGTTTCCAAGGAGGGAGACAGAAAGGTGAAAATGGTGGCGACAGACTAAAGACAGAGAACCCTGCCGTTTCTTGCAAATGCTTCTGCAGGCGATAAGCGTCATTGCACTGCTTTAAATTGCCTTGGCCGTTGGTCAGGCTGCACCTCCTAAAGTCCATTCGTACTGAGAGATGTTAGGAACCTAAGGGAAAAACACTCAACCCTTATTAAGGTACGTAATAAACGTTTTCTGTGGAGCAAGATGACTGGTTCTAATAATAAACCTGAGTCACACAATCTCGTTTTTATTTTTTCTAAGGAACGTGTTGAACCATTTACAATTGCTCATGGGTCTATCGCAGGTTATTCCATTTGATGATGGAAATATTTATGCCTGTTCCATGGGGGAGACATGAAGGAAGGTCGTCCTACTTTGCTCAAACTTTAAAAGAGAAGAGTCTGCACAAGGCTCTGTCGGTTGTGAAAACTCTGAATCAGAGAGGAACCATGAGCTATTTTCAACGGATTTTCTTCTTTACAGACTCCCTTGGGAGAGTTTGTGACTTCTTAAGAGGGGGCCCTCCCCACTTTTTCAAGGGACATGGGTGTAGGCGCCTACTGCTGAGAAACAGCGCTACCCTCATTCCTGTAATTATGAGGAAGCAGAAGGTATGTTTCTTCAGCCTGCGAGGTCTTTCATGCCATTTTCTTCTAAAGCAAAAAATCAAAACAGACGCTCTGAAATAAAATTTCTGTAGTCAATCACAATAAAACCACCAAAGCATTATAACAGCAAACTTGGTTAAGATGCCTAGGAGGGAAAGTTATTTTTAATATGACCTAAAATAGGATCTCAGGACACAAAATGATATTTTTAAGGTTCTGAATTTAGGCCTCTCTCAGCACACATTCCAGTCTATTTTAGTTCAAAAATCAAGGACACAATGTTTTGAAAGGATTATTCTGCCACTAATAACTGTCCTCAATTTTATTATATATCCGACAAGGTCTAAAATGCATATGTATCCTTCCAGTCCATTTCTCTTTTATAACAACTTAATGCAAGGACACAGGCTTAGTGGGGGTCATTTACCTACAAGAAGGGAGCAGAGGCCAAGAAAATCCGAAAAAGCCCATAGTCCCAAGTCATTTACAGCTGAGTGTGGAAGGAGCACACACTGACATTTCAATGAAGGCCTGTGGAATACACCCGTGCTGGTGTCAGAAACCTCAGGCTGAAAACAGTTTGCTTTCCTGTCCTGAGTCATTCCACCCTAGCTCATCCCTTAAGCTTGTTCAATGAAATAACCCAAACGGTTTCCCACTATCGATCTCTTGCTTGGAGCCATGTGGTCACATTTAGGTTGCAAAAGCGCTTCTCTGCTGGGACTCAGATGGCTAGCAAAGGGGCACGTGTGAGAAAACACAGTGGGACCAAGTCCATAAGTGAAGCCCATGCTAGCAATGAACCTGAGTATCAAATATGCTAAGACAATTCAAAACATGGAGTATGTGTACACACACACACACACACACACCCCTATACATATTTGTATCTGTAGATAGCAAATCAATGAGGTCTGACAATTAAGTTCGTGAACTTGTTGCAACGATGTTGCTAAACTTTTCTGATATCAGAGGGATTATTCATTATGAATTTGTATCAACTGGAAAAATTGTTAACCAAGTTTACTATTTGGAAGACTGCATGAAAAAGTTAGACGACCTGAACTTTCGCCAACAATTCGTGGCTCTTGCATCACGACAATGCACCAGCTCACATGGCTCTGTCTGTGAGGGAGTTTTTAGCCAGTAAATAAATAACTGTATTGCAACACCCTACCTACTCACCTGATCTGGCCCCCAATGACTTTTTTCTTTACCCAAAGATAAAGGAAACATTGAAAGAAAGACATTTTGATGGCATTCAGAACATCAAGGGTAATATGACGACAGCTCTGACGGCCATTCCAGAAAGAGTTCCAAAATTGCTTTGAAGGGTGGACTAGGCACTGGCATCAGTGTTCCCCAAGGGGAGTACTTCAAAGGTGACCATAGTGATATTCAGCCATGATGTGTGTAGCACTTTTTCTAGAATGAGTTCGCAAACGTAATTGTCCAACCTCGTATCCATAAATGATTCTCAAGCTACTAGCAACCCAAATGAGAAGTGCCCCAGGTGGGATCCCATTTCCCTCTACTCAGGGTCTTCCCTGTTACCAGCCTTCACTTCCAACTCTCCCCAAATCTGCCTAACCCCACACAAATACACC
>NW_027423902.1:0-19189 GCF_036562045.2 Rhinolophus sinicus | reverse complement strand
TACCTACCTCAAAAGTATCATGGCCAAGACAAAGTAATACTTAGACGTTTATCATTTATACAGCTATCACATCACCAGGCAATGTTCACTATGCCCTCTGTGGCTTGCTGAGCTCTGGAGGTGGCGGGCTGCATGGGCTGTGCCAAGTGGCTGCAGGTTGCTGTGCCTCTGTGACTGCACCTCACACTTTAGGGAAGGTCTTTGGGCTCTCTCTTTCCCAATCTGGTCTGGGACATAATGGTCCCACACGGTGTCTGTGGGCTGTCCTCTAGGCACCAACCGTAGTCCTACTCAGTGCTTGAAATCCATGTTCAGCCAGTGAATTTATGAGACAGAAATAGCATCAGTCTTTTAGTCCCTGTGAAAGTTGGTTCCTAATAAAGTCCAATTGTACACAAAATGCAGGTGAAATGAGATAACAGTACCTTCTCAGGGAGTATGTTAAAGAGCTTGAAAAGTGCAAAGCACAGTACCTGTTGCCCAAGGTTCCAGAGCTGGTAGGATTTGAGCCCTATTGTGACTCCAGAGTCCCTTCCAATTGTTCTTTCTAGCTGGCTGTGTGGTCACCCAAGAGAGACAGATCTGATGGGGCCTGGTTGTAGGAGTCAGTACAAGAGAAGGGGTTCTATGTGGAGGCGAACAGTTGGGGAAGGAACATGGGTTGGAATGGGGTTCAGGTTTTCAAGTGGGGGCAATGAGACAGATGAGGCGAGGGTGCAGACAGACAAGGGTCGGGAAGCTCAAAGGAGTCTGGATGTGAATAAGGTGGGTGACCAGGCAGCTGGGGTTCACCCAGACAATTGGGCAGCTTCAAAGAGCAATGCAGTTAGGTTATGATTCCTTTGAAAGTATCTCTACATCCTCTTCTGCCAACTAGCTGCAGAATAAGTAAATCTGGGAGCAAAACAAAACAAAACAAAACTGAGAGTTCTAGTTTGGATGAGCTGGGTCTGAGCGTCTGTGAGGCATTATATTGGATACGGCCACGTTGACTGGGAATGGGGTTTGAAGCTCCAGAGAAGGGCTTGGGCTGGTCATTACTACAGGAGAGGGCTGTGGACACTAGAACCTCTGGCCTAGGCTCAAATCCTCATCATATGTGCCCTGGATAAGATTCCATAGTCCTTGGGTAAAACAGGGACCATGATCTTGTGGGGATGAATGAGGTCATTCTTATAAACCCCTTTGAACAGTGCCTGACATATGTCATATAGACTAAAGAAAAGTAGATAAAAGCTGAAATCAGGAGCTAATGTCATATAAGTGATATCCAAATTTGATGAAATCTCACCTTCTCAGAGATAATTAAACACAGCATCTGTTCCAAAAATATTTTCAACCAGGGGTTTCTGATTTAGACCACAGTGCTATATTTTGGTGTCTATAGACTTTCAATAGTGTTCATATCCGTGGAGGGAGAATAAGTCAGCTGAGTAGGTTGTAGGGTCTGTCTGAAAATTATTTCCTTGATCATAGCCAGGATGGCCATCAAAATTGTAAGTCAAACCAGGACACCTTTGAGAGTGAAAGAGGAGAGGGCACTATTATTAATGACCCAGGGAGAGAAGGTGTCAGCCTGTGGGCTCCCTGGACACATGGCCAACTCTCATGGTGGGGAAAGTCATCCTGGGAAGAATGCAACGCCTAGGTGGCCTCAGGCAGTTTTGGGAACAGTCCCAGGACTACAGTACAAGTCAACTGTCCAGCTGCTATTTGAGGTCCCGGCCTCATCTCACACCCCTCTTCCCACCCCACTCCCTCCAACTCATTCGTCAAGCTGCCACCCCTTGGCCCTGTAAGGTGCCCAGACTTTCAATTCTGCAGGCTCCAGATTCCTTGTTCTCTCTTCCTGCAGTGTCTTCCACCAGCAACTTCCATGCTTGCTCTTCCTCACCCTTCTTACCTCAGTTCAAGTACACCCTCTTCAGACTCCAAGACCCTGCCATCCAATGAAGGTACCACACAATAATTTCCTGCCTGGTTCTTATCATAATTGGCTAATTGTCTCTCGGCCCCACTTAAGCGTGAGACCCACAGTGACTGAGTCTGCCCTGTTTTCACCTATATCTTCAGCTCCTGGAACAATGTCTGGACTATAGTAGCAGCTCAAGAAACATGAATTAGAGGATTAAGGCAATAAAGTAGGCAGGGCTCCCAGTTGACCCTACAGGTATCCCCTGGGTTGAAGGCTCATTGAATCAATTCTACTATTGATTTAAGGATTTCATTTCTGTCCTTCTGAGTCAATGATCTATTCAGAAATGTGTGTACTTTTCATCAAATTGGCCCACTAGATGCCACTTGAAATACCTAGCCTGCCCTCCCTACTCCTGCTCCCAGCTAACCTCTTGAGCCTCATCACTTGCAGGTAGTCCTTGCTGATGGCCACCAGCACCCAGGGTTTCTCATTGTTCCTTCTTATGCCACACCACATTTGTCCACGCCAATGTGGGGCCATCTCTCCTAGTAGCCTGGGGCTACTTCAGCTCAGGGCAATGCCTGGCATAGAGGAAGGCCCAGCTTGCTCCATGAGTGTGTGACGGATGGGGAGGTTTGCACACGCACCAGAATCAGATCCCTGAAAGCAGGCTTGCAGGGGAAGTTCCTACTTCCAGGGGGCTGGAATTTGGGCCTCTATCAGTGGCAGATGCCAGATGCTAATGGCAGAGGAAATTTATTCTGAATAAAAAGGTGGTTAACATTCTGTAACATATTCTGTCTTCGACATGCAGAGTAATTGTAATGAAATGTATGGGTTTGCAGAAACTTTGGTATTATGCACATTCACTGAAATGCGTCTGGACTTGACTCTGCCATGGAGGACTATTGTGGAGGAATGTAATCAAATCACTTGTGACTCAATATTGCTTTCCTATGGATCATTTGGATGTGACTCTAATAAAAATGCTTTCTTCTTCTTCCTTTTTTAAATCTCTCCAGCAAATCATTGCGTGTGCAGCCACAAAATGTTGTTGCACTTCTGCTTTATTGCAGATTTAAATTACTTGGATGATTTTGTTGGACAGTAACTCCCTGAAGCACAATTAATCAAATCATTAATTACTGCTCGAGTGTGCATGATCCTTTGGAAAACTCAGAAGCTGCTTCAGTGATGATGGCTTCTGAGTCAGTCCCTGGGCTCCAATCAAATGGAAACTTCCTCACAAAAAGAGGTTGCCCTTTGCTCCTCTGGTACTGAAAGTGGCAAATGCTGAGTGACATCAACGCGAAGCTGGTGCCCTATGCTTCCTGATCTTGATAAAATGGGCACTCTTTATACTCCGCTCAGCAGGCCAGAAGCGAGCTCTCACAGCACCTGTATTTCCCCACACCAGCCTCCTATTTGAACCCTATTCATCCTTTAGCAGATAAAGAAGGACAGGAGTCTTCTAAAATGCAAATATGTTCACCCCCTTTCCCTTGAAAAGTGCTTCAGGGCCTTTCCAATGCCCTGGAATGTAAACAAGGCTTCTCACCTGCAGACTTCTGTGCCTGGTATTTCCTACTGTTCTACCTTCATTTCTGGCCCCTTCTCTCCCAGGCCTGTGCTGCTGCCAGACTGGTCTTCAGTGTCTCCCTTATTTGTAGGGTCTATGGATACTCCCCCAGGCCTCCACTATTTTTCATGCGATAGACTCCAAGGCACAGCAGTCTGGTCAGGAATATTTTACCAGACTTCAGGTGGCTGAGGTTGTCAGCCCTGAGCTACCAGCACCGTCTGATGACCAGGAGCAATCCCTCCCTGAGAGTATAGACTGGAGGGAACCCCTCTGTCTTGTCAACGGGGGAGGAAGGCCCCATTTGTGGGGTACTTAAGGATCACTCCAACCAGGGAAAGGCATATGAAACTAAAGGATTTTGTGGGTGTTCAGTGGTATGTGGACTACCAAGACCCTGTGGGCTCAAGAGAAATACCGGCACCCCTACCCCACTTAAGTACCTAGAATTTTGCATTACGGACCCTGTCCATAATAATAGATTATCAGAGACAACATCCTTTGACCCATCTATAGGGCTGGGCAAACCACTAATTACTAACAGTGCTCTCCCTGCAATGACCTTCTGAAGCCCCAAGGTTCCTCACCGTATCCTTAACTCACAATGTCTTATGGACCCATTTTCCCTTTCTGTCTCTGAACCTCTCATCCATGTGGGGTGTCTGACTCTCTCATGTATGTGGGGTTTCCACACATATGTATGTAATCAAATTTGGTGATTTTTTTCCTGCTAATCTGTCTCATGTCTATTTGATTATTAGACCAGCTGAAAGAACATTGAGGGTAGAGAGAGGTTTCTTCCTCTCCACAATTTATTATACTCAAAGGTCCTGGAGACAGCGGCCATGTGGGAGGAGCTCCCAAGGATTGGGCTCAATCAAGCAGGTGAAGAGCCAAAAAACAGTGAGTACCTGTAGGCAAGTGCCTTTATTAGGGGCCAGAGGTGGAGAGCAAACAACATGAGCGGATTTCATTGGTGCATTTGAGTCTCACTGGGTCACAGTCAGAGGGGGGCAGGGAGGGGAACTTGTAGCAGGGACCAGCCTCATCACCCTGGTACACCGGTCACCTGGGTGGTGCTCACAGCCTGTTTGTGGGAGTGTTCAGGCAGCAGGAAAATATGAAGTTTTAAGAATTTACAGTCCACCCTCACATACCCACAAGTGACCCAAGTCCCCAGGTACATGTGCTGGTAAGAAGGGTGAGTCTGATGCAGAATGTAGAGGCACCAGTAGGAGGGGGCTGCTTCCATCTTCTCCAGGTGATGCTGCCACACAAGGAGGTGGGCTCTGGGGAGTTGAGGAGGGCTTCACTGACTTGGGAGGCAGGAAATCCAGATTCCCTGTGAAATCTTCCTGGATTTCTTGTAGACTTTTTAATGTTATAGCAAAACATTATGTGGTTTGTTTTACAAATATATTTTCATAAGCAAAACACTTCTACCTGTTAGATGCAGTCCACAAGTCAGCAGTGTTTGTCCCCTCTGGTTTGCATGTAGATAGTGGATGAGAAAACTGACCTAAATTGATTTGTTTGTAGTAATCAACCTCAAGAAGAGACATACACAACTCTTAGGGTGAATTCTATGCTTTGAGTTGGAATGGCAACATGCAAATTATGGTGTGGCAGAGGCAGCTGACCTCCCCAAATCCATGCTCTCTCCTTCTTGCTTGGCATACACTTAGGTATAGCTAGACAACATTTTTCAGAGGACCTGGAGTTAGGTGTGGCCATAAGACTGAGTTCTGGCCCATGAAATAGGGTGGGAGTGAAGTATGTCATCACTCTGAGCCCCAGCCCATAGAAACCTCTCATACCATTTTCTGTTCTCTCTTGCCGGTCTGCTCCTTAGAGGATGACATTCAGGTGACCTCAGAAGCCACAGGATAAAGAGAGCATAGCCTCTGTCAGCCCAAGTCCTTAAAGAACTGGGTGAAGCAGAACCAATTCTCCATGCTTCCTGACCAAGTATATTTTACATGAGCCAAAGCCAAGCATCTACTGTGATGAGCCACTGAGATTTGAGAGTTCATTGTTTACAGCAGCTCACGTTACTGTAACTAATGCAGTGTGGCTTCCCCCATAAGCATGACTATGCCCAGAGTGAATTCTCTGTCACCTGCAGTGAGCGAGGCCACAGGCAGCAGAGGGGCTGTGTCTGCCTCAGCTCACATCAGAGGAGCAGGGAGAGGAAAAGTCCATGGTTAGGTCTCAGCACTCAGCCCTCACTGGCCCTTGATCTTGACATTATTCATTACTGTCTTATGGACACTTCCCTTATGACCCAATTCAGGAAGAAATAATCTCCTCATGTTGCCACATCTCTGTTCTTTATACTAGCTGAGCCACTTCTACGTTACCCTCAAGTGACCTCAAAGATCAATGCATGTAATACCACCGAAGCCCCCCCTCCACCTGTTCTTAAGTCTCTTGAGTTTACTCTCATCTCTTGACTCTGGCCCTGGCTCTGACTGTGACAACCACCTTTGACCTTGGGCTTACTAAATTCCCAGGGTCCAGCTAGGTACCTCACCTATCTGGCACCCCATTGTGAGTGAGTGCCCCAGCAGACTGCCTTGCTAAGCCCTACCTCAGTGGGGGCAGATTCCAATCCCCCCAATCTTACCCCAGAAATGAACTGTTAAAAGCACAATTCAACTGAGTACATTTTAAAGATTTTATTGGCTTTATTCAATGATTTATGAACTGGGAAGCATCTCATTTAGCAGATAGAAAGGAGCTCTGCAGAGCTCTACAAAATGAAAGACTTTTATAGGCAGATGGGGGTGGCACAATGAAGTTACTAGCCAAGAGTGGATTGTTTGTGGCAAGATCACCTTCATTTAGAGGATGGCAGCTCTCTCAGGCAAATGACCTCACTAGTGCTGAACAGGTAATTCCAGATTGACTGGTTTAAGAGTCCACTCCTGGAAGAAGTTGAAACTATAATTAAATGAGGTATTAAGTCTAGGTTTGGTGATGTGAGGTTCAGCACAAGTGACTCCATTTGGGACCTATTGTCTTTTTTTAACAGAGCACACTTGCAAGCACTTGGGCTCTGAGTTTGGAAAACTCCACTAAAAGTTGAGAGGCCTGTCAGAGTGAACCCACATTTGTGTTTTTGGCTTGTTTCAGAGGCAGGACTCAGGACCCAAACCTTGACCCTGGACTCAGCCATCCACCACAGTTGCCAGGATTGTGGGGTTCAGGTCTTCAGGAACTATTTTTACCTATATATGAGGTCTGACAATTAAGTTCAGGAACTTGTTACACTGATGTTGCTAACCTTTTTTTTATATCAGAGGGATTATTCATTATTAATTTGTACCAACTGGACAAACAGTTAACCAAGTTTACTATTTGCAAGTGCTGAAAATGCTGTGTGAAAAGTTAGATGACCTGAACTTTTCACCAACAATTCATGGGTCTTGCATCACGACAATGCACCAGCTCACACGGCACTGTCTGTGAGGGAGTTTTTAGCCAGGAAACAAATAACTGTATTGGAACACCCTCCCTATTCACCTGATCTGGCCCCCAATGACTTCTTTCTCTACCCAAAGATGAAGGCATATTGCAAGGCAGACATTTTGATAGCATTGAGGACATCAAGGGTAATATGACCACAGCTCTGATGGCCATTCCAGAAAAAGAGTTCCAAAATTGCTTTGAAGGGTGGATTAGGCTCTGGCATCAGTGCATAGCTTCCCAAGGGGAGTACTTCAAAGGTGACCATAGTGATATTCAGCAGTGAGGTATGTAGCAGTTTTTCTAGGATGAGTTCACGAACTTAATTGTCCAACCTCATACATCTATTTCCTTTCCTTCAGGGACAGACCTGCTATTTGCCCTGCTCATCCAACTGAAATATTCCATTAAACGAATCTCCAAATAGAATAAAGACAGGTAGCCTATGTTCTTGATTCAATTCTGTGATTTATTTTTTAATTGAAGGTTATTGACACAGAACATACCTCCAAAAACTAAAATATATCTGATTAAGTTACCTTAGAATTTTGTGGATATTGTTGAGAATATGTAAGCTAAGTTTTAAATATTACTTTAACAATTAAACTTTATCTAACAAATAAAGCAATTATTTTATTAATTTATAGTTTAATTTCCTATTATGAATAGTTCACAGGGCAGAATGTACTCATATATATATGTGAACATATATATAAATATATATATGAGTATATATATATATATACACATATACATATATGTGTATATATATATATATATACACATATATATGTTACTTATCCACAAAATATATATTACTCATATATATATATATATATATATATATATATATATATATATGTGTGTGTGTGTCTGTGTGTATGTTCATGTATGTGCAAGAGTCACTTGCTCAGCGAGAACACACCCAGCTGGCAGGAAATGGGGACTGGGTGAGGATGAAAGTCTGAGTGTGCCCTTATTCTTTATCAGTATTGCTTGGTTTTATTTTTAAATGAGTATGCATGAAGTTTTTAAATTAAAATAAAAACAAAAATAAAGGGGGAAAAAAGAGAAAGAAAAAAAAATACAGGAAAATACAAAGAATAAAAGGAAAAAGAGAGGGAGTGAAACAGGAAACAATGAGAGATGTGGAGGGCATCCTTTGCAGGGACAGATGGGAGGGAGGGTGGAGAGCCAGAAAGCTCACAGCAGGCTCACGGAGACAAGGGGGTGTCTTCTGAGCTCTGCAGGGCTTCAGTATCACATAATATTGCAGTGAACTGAGAGCACCTGCTTGGTATATCTCTTAAACTACTTTTCACTTTTAAGTCTTACGAAGCTATGCTTCAAAGTCACAGGCATCTAGAAGCGAAAAATACCTCTAGTTTGTGTGGCAGAAACCACAGCACTTGATACCACTGTGGAGAGCAGTGTTTGGGGTGACTTATCTGGGAAACACCAGACATCCCATCAATGGCTATGACCTCAACTTTAAAGCAGGAAAATCAGTAGGCTCTTAGACATTTTTTGCATTCAATCCTTATGTTTGTTTTTTGACAAAGCCATTTGCCAATCAAGTAAACCACATTTCAAACGTTCAAAGTCTCCCTGCAAGTGACCCTGAGTAAGAGAACAGGTTGCAATTCTACATACCTAATGCTGATGTCATCTGTATCACACCTCGCCTGCCTGACTCTGGGGCACAGCATCTTTAGGAATCAGTGAGAGCTTTTCGTTCTGTGTGAGCTATTAAACTTGCTCCAAGGCAAATGAAGGAAAAAGTAAGAGTGGTATAAGGCAGATTTCTCAGTTAACCAGAGAAAGACCTGGCGACAGAGGTCTCAGCATTTGACCTCCTCCCCATTTCTTGACTAGGAAGAACCAGATCATTCAAAACAATCTTTTGTAGAATATCATTGTTAGATTTCTTCAAATTGTGCTTTGATTTCAAATAAATATTAGAATGAAGAATTTTGTTGATAAGTAACCTAAATTGCTTGATAGTGTGTTTGTCATTAAACAAATTACCTACAAGTACTTTTTAATGAAGGTTTAAGATTGTATCCTCAGATGCCCTCTCTACTCTTTGGGACCACTGGCTGCCTGAGGACCCTGAAGATGTAATAAGGGTGAGGCTAGACCATCCCCATTACAGTACACAATCTTTACTTTAAATTTTGATTATGGAAATTTTCAAATAAACTAAAAAGTAGAGAGAATCTTATTGAGTCCTCATGTCCCTGCATAAATATAATTAATATGAAGCCCATCTTGTTTCATTGGTAACAAATAACTACTACCTACCTCCAACCCCTTTTTGTTGTCTTTTTTTTCTAGCAAGAAAGAGTTCTGACAATGAAGTAGGAATATTTTTCTCTGAGTCCCCAAATGATGTAGATGATGTTGGATCTGCCGGCAGTTTCTGGGTGTGGGCTGGGATCGTGTCTCATGAGACCAAAGAATGGAAACACGGACCCAGGAGAGGCAAAAAGTGTAAAGGAAGATAATTTATTAGAGGCAGGAGAAGAGGTTGCAGCTCCTGAGAGGGAGGGGTCCCGAATGGGGGTGCCCAGTGACTGAGGCAAAAGCTCTTACTTTTATACCTTCCCTTGCTTGGTTGGGGAAAGGGGCTGGAGCCTTCTAATGGATTTAATCTATTAGGTTTGTCCTGTTTGCCCATCCTGAAGGGATTAAAAGACCAACCCATTCCTATCTATCAGATCTGCGCCTTTGTCTGGCCAGAAGGGATTTGAGATAATTTATTAACCTCAAGGCGAGGTCTCATGTCTCTGTCCTGGAGTGAAGGAGACATTCTAGGACTTGGAGTTTCAGGATAAGGCTGCTTTTTTGTTTATTCCACCAGGAACCCCTGTCTACCTAGCAACATGCTAACTAACCTGTCTCAACAAGACATAGAAGCCATTCTCAAGGGTTTAGCTGAGAGTTTATTAAAGGCTTTCTTTCCTGGTATGGGAATTGTTATGGGAATGAACAAATACTGGAGGAGACATGGGCACCATCAACAACGGATCCCTCCTAAAGGAGCAAGGGTTAAAGTGGGGTTGCCAATCCTGATGACTATGGAAACAGAATCACTAAACAAGGTGTATGAATGAGAGAGAGGGCACTTGCCTGCAGAGACTGAAAGGAAAGAGCCGGGGAAAAGTGCCAACTCCCTGTCTCTCTCACATCACCTTATGCTGTCTCCCACTGACTGAGCCCAACCAGAAGCCTGAGGAAAGAGTGCCTGAGTGGCAATATTTCTTCAATAACCTCCTCAGAAAGGACATGCACATAAGGACTCCTTCTTTTCCTCCTTACCAAAATAATCACCAATATCACTCCTAACAAACTTAATAATAATTTCACAATATCAGGGAACACTTAGTCAATGAATCAGAAAATCAACACCATCTTAAGTTGGAAGCATTGCAATGTAGAAAGTTAGATATTAGGGGCACTGAAATTAGTAATGATCAGTTTTGCCTGACAGGACTGTTGCAGGATTAGATAATGTGAGGGGTGGGAAATAGTCACTTGATGTCCCACTCTCCCAAATCACATGTTTTATTTATTTCTTTTTCATTTGGAAATGATAGTAATAGTGAAAGGCTTGCTCTTGAGTCTTAAATTTTTAAATGTTTAATTGTAAAAAGTAAATAAATAAAAGATATATGCAATTTATTGACTCTTATAAATCTTATTGTCAACTAGTCTGTAAATCTCTGTTTAGCACTTATTCACCAGGTGTATTATGCATGGAGGAATATAAAATAGTTGACCTCTAAAAAACCTTTCAGTCTTGCATTATATGATTCTTTCATTATATAACTCAGGCAAGTCATTTGCTTCTTTGTGTCTTGGTTTCTTTCTTCTTTTCTTATCAATTATTTTTATTAAATTTATTGGGGTGACAATGATTAATAAAATTATATAGGTTTCAAGTGTACATTCCTATAATTCATAATCTATGTATCACACTGTGTGCTCATCACCCAGAGTCAGATAAAGAAGATGTGATACATATATACAATGGAACACTACTCTGCCTAAGAAAAGATGAAATACTGCCATTTGTGACAACATGGATGGATCTTGAGCTTATTATGCTAAATAAGTCAGACAGAAAAAGTCAAGAATGATATGACTTTACTCATGCATGGGATATAAAACTGAAAGCAACAAAGGAATAAGACAAACAGAAACTCATAGACACAGACAACAGTTTAGTGGTTATCAGAGGGTAAGGGGGGAAGGGGTGGTAGAAGAGGATAAAGGGGGTCACATATGGTGATGGAAGGAGAACTGATTCTGGGTGTCTCAGTTTCTTTATTAGTTCAGATAGGTACAAAGTATAAGGTAACCCAGATGGCCATGGGAAGTCCACTATATCACTTCCCAAGTTTGACACTGCATTATAGTCACTTACATAAAAACGGACTCTTAGAGACTCTATGATAATAGTAGAAAAGAAATTTGGGGACATGTTTTATATACAAGGAAACTAAGGCTCACATGAATCTGATGGCTCATGGTGGCATGAAAGTAACATTATGATGGCATTAAAATAACTGCCATGGCCATCCTGGATTTGCTGCATGACCTTTCCCACACGACTCCAGGTCCAGCACAGACAGATCACTTTGTAGCTGCCACCAGATAGTCCCTGGCTGGTCACAGACAGGGCTTAACTGAGTCTCCACTGGAGCCCATCCAAAGAGGGCCCAAAACAAACATACATGCAGGTTGGCATCAGACTACAGCAGACCACCACCCAATTAACCCCACAAGCAGCACACATCAAGGGAAGTTTCAGCAGGTACCAGAGCCCACTGGGGTAAATCTCATTCTATGAGGTCAGCCCTGCACTGCAGCCCATAAGCAGTGGGGGTGGCCAAATCCCACAGCCAGTCAGGCTGAGGATCAATCCCACCCACTGACATGCTAATAGCACTATAATAGAAGAGCACACAACCCACACAAGGGATACTCTTGGAGCACTGGCACACGTGACCAGGGAGACTGCACCATTGGACCCCACAGGGCACTTACTACAGAAGGCCACCAAGCAAAGGCTGGGAGACATAGAAGATCTATCTAATACATAAAAACAAACAGATAGCTGAAATGAGGGAACAAAGAAATATGTCCCAAGTGAAAGAACAGGAGAAAACTCCAGAAAGATAACTAAATAAAATGAAAGAAAGAAACCTACCAGTGAAGAGTTCAAACAATGATTATATAATGCTCAAGGAACTTAGAACTTCTAAAAACAGATAGCAAGCATTAAAAAGGACATATAAACCATAAAAAAAAGAACTAGTCAGAAGTGAATAATACAATAAGTGAAACAAAGAATGCACTAGAAGAAATCACCAGCAGACTAGATGAAGCAGAGGATCGATCAGTGATTTGGAAGACAAGGTAACAGAAAACACCCAAACAGAACAGGAAAAAAAAAAAAAAAAAAATGAGCATAGTTTAAGAGACCTCTGGGAAACCATCAAGTATAACAACATTCACGTCATAGGGGTACCAGAAGGAGAAGAGAGAAAACAAAGGATTGAGAGCCTATTTGAAGAAATAATGACTGATAACTTTGCTAACCTGATGAAGGAAATAGACATACAAGCCCAAGAAGTGCAGAGTCCCAAACAAGAGGAACCCAAACAGGACCACACAAAGACACATTATAATTAAAATAGCAAAGATTACAGGCAAAAAGAGAATCCTAAAAGCAGCAAGAGGAAGGCAACTAATTACATACAATTGTCAACTGATTTGTCAACAGAAACTTTGCAGGTCAGAAGGGATTGGCAGGAAATATTCAATGCGATTAAAAGCAAGGACCTACAAACAAAACTACTCTACCCAGCAAAGTTATAATTTAAAATCAAAGGAGAGATGAAAAGCTTCCTAGATGAGAGAAAACTAAAGGAGCTCATCACCACCAAGCCAGTGTTACAAGAAATGCTAAAGGTACTTCTTTAAGTGGAAGAAGAAAAACAAACAAACAAAAAAATAAAAATTATAAATAATAAAATGGCGATAACTATGTACCTGCCAATAAACATGTTAAATGTAAATGGATTAAATGTTCCAATGGAAAGACAGAGTAGTTGAATGGATAAGAAAACAAGACCTATACATATACTATCTAAAAAAGACCTACTTCAGTTCAAAAGACACGCAGACTAAAAGTAAAGGGATTGAAAAAAATATTTCTTGCAAATGGAAATTTAAAACGAGAAGGATAGCAATACTTATATCAGACAAAATAGACTTCAAATTGGAAAGGAAGAAATAAAACTGTTGTTATTTACAAATGACATGATACTATATAGAGAAACAGAAAGATTTCACCAAAAAATTAGAACTGATAAATGAATTCAGTAAAGTAGCGGGATACAAAATTAATATTTAGAAACTGGTTGCATTTTTATACACCAACAATGAACTGCCAGAAAAAGACATTAAGAAAACAATTTACAATTGTATCAAAAAATAATAAAATAGGTATAAATATAAATAGGGATAAATTTAACCAAGGAGGTGAAAGACTTGCACTCAGAAAATTATAAAACAACAAAGAAAGATATGACATGCAAATAAATGGAAACATATACAATGCTCATGGATAGGAAGAATTAATGTAGTTAAAATGCCCATACTACCCAAGCAGTCTATAGATTCAGTGCAATCCCTATCAAAATACCAATGGCATTTTGCACAGAACTAAAATAATCCTAAAATTTATATGGAACCACAAAAGACCCCGAATAGCAATGGCAATCTTGAGAAAGTACTAGAACAAAATTGGAGGTATCATGCTACCTGATATCATCAAGACTGTAGTTATCAAAACAGCATGAGAATGGCATAAAAACAGATACATAAATCAGTAAAACAGAATAGAGAGCCCAGAAATAAACCCATTTCTCTTTCACCTTAGGCAAGAGAAACTAAAGAAAAATTTAACAAATAGATCTACATGAAACTAAAAAGTTTTTGCACAGCATAGAAAACCATCAACAAAATAAAAAGTGAAGCTACTGAATGGGAGAAAATATTCACCAAGGATACATCTGATAAGGGGTGAATATTCAAAATTTATAAAGAACTCATGCAACTTAACACCAAAAAGCTAACAATCCAATTAAAAAATGGGCAGAGGACCTGATAGGCATTTCTCCAAAGACGACATACAGCTGACCAATAGCCATATGAAAAAAACGCTCAAAGTCACTAATCATTAGAAAAATACAAATTAAACCCACAACAAGACACTAGTCACAATAGCTATCATCCATAAATCAATAAACAACAAGTCTTGGGGATGATGTGGAGAAAAGGGAACCTTCGTGCACTGTTGGTGGGATTGCAGATTGGTGCAGCCACTATGAAAACAATATGGAGTTTCCCAAAAAAGAATTACCTATGACTCAACAATTCCACTTCAGAATATTTAGCTGAAGAAATCCACACACTAACTTGAAAAGATATATGCATTCCTATGATCACTGCAGCACTATTTACAATAGTGAAGACATGGAAGCAACCTAAGTGCCCATCAGTAGATGATTGGATCAGTAAGATGTGGTACATTTATACAATGTAGTAATACTTGACCATAAAATGAATGAAATCTTACCATTTGTGACAACATGGATGGATCTAAAGGCATTATGCTAAGTGAAATAATTCAGACAGGGAAGGACAAATACCATATGGTCTTACTTATATGTGGAATCTAAAGGTCAAAATATACAAAGAAACAAAACAGAAACAGACTTATAGATACAGAGAACAAAATGATGGCTGCCAGGGGGAAGGGGGCTTGGGCAACTGGGTGAAAAAGCTGACGGATTAAGAAATACAAATTGGTAGTTACACAACAGTTACGGGATGTAAACTACATCATACAGAATATAGTCAATAATGTGGCAGCTACTATGTATCGTGCCAGGTGGGTGCTAGACTAATTGGGGGGATCACTGCGTAAATTATGTAAATATTTAACCACTATGCTATACAGCTTAAGCTAATATAAAATAATATTGAATGTCAAGTGTAACTGAAATAAACAAACAAATAAGTACAGCTGCCTTGTGTTGAGAACCTGTGCATTCCAGGTATTGTGCATTATTTCTTTTAATCTTACACTGAGCTGTATAATGTTATTAGCTATGATTTACAGATGAAGAAATAAAGACATAGGAAGGTCAAAAACAATCAAAAGTCCACGATTTGATGAAGGTCAAGCTGGGATTAAAACTTTGACTGCTACATGTTCTGCATCCTAATCTTGCTGCTCTGACCCAATGGGGCCAATAAGAATGACGGGAAAGAAGGGGCCCAGGTTTGGAGACGACAGCCAGAGTGAGAGGCTACCACACAATGGGAAGGGTACTGCAGACTTCTTTCCCTTGCCACAGTCCTTTCTCCATTTCTGATATTCTACACAGTCTCCTAGTGCTCCTTTTAATAACTATTCTATTGTGACTCCCATGTGCCTGCAGGCTATGCTGCTCCCTTCCCTGGGTCTGGTAGAAGAAAGATGGGCCAGTATCACTTCAGCCCTTCCCAGAGTCCCAGCAGGCGTTGGAATTAAATTAATCTACTTGTATCCAGTTCCCTAACTCTCATGGCTCCAGTGGCTGATGTCCATTCTGAGTACCTACGCACAGCCAGGCTCCCATCTGGCTCTAGTCCTTACTGAGGCTCTGGAAGAACTGGGTCTCTTCAGCCTCTCTGTAACATCCTGATGTCCATAGGAAAGGCCATCCTGTGTCTTCAGGAAGCTGAATGAGGACCATTCACTTGTGTCCATGACTTATCCATTCATTCGTTCACTTACCCACAGAGCCTTCCTTGAGCACCTGCATTGGGTCTCACAAACGGGAGAAAAATGGAGATCCTGTTTTCAAGAGGCTTGCAGTCCAGATGGGGAACTGATGCATAACCAGGAGAGTCCAGTGTACTCTGGTGGACACTGAGACAGGCGCATATGGAGGCTTTCACAGCATAGCAGGGGCATCTAACTCTTTTTCAGTGCACTGGACTAAGGAGTTCTTGGCACTGCCTAGTTGGCAACCAACCCTTTCACCCGCTGGCCCTCATCTGTTTTCGTAGACCAGATCTCTGATTGGAATTAATTTGCCATTTTCTACCCTAATTTGATCTTATTTAGTTCCCACCCCTAAAGGATTTTACCCTCATTCCTGCTGTATTTTTTCACTTCCACCAGGAAATTCCTCCCTAATTTTCCGTTTGGGTTGGCCCTGAACATACCACTGATGACAGGTCTGGGTTGCCATGCCAGATTCCTGCTGGGAGATTAGTATTGTGAGTGCTAGGTGTGAGGACATCATATCACTCTGGGATGGGTAACATATAGCACAGGCACCCAGGTTGTGCCCCATTTGATCAACCACAGCATGCTTTCTTGCTGACCTAGAACTTGGGTTTTTGAAACTGATAGCAAATCATAAAAATAAAATAATAAAATAATAATAATAAATAAAATAAAACCACAAAAAAGCAGAATTTAGCTTTCAGTTAAAATTAATAAGTTAGCCTTCTTAAAAGCCTTGGCTGCCTTGTCTGTCACAAAGCAAACATTTGCTTTTCCTCTGCCACGTGAATGGCTTTCCTACCCTTTGAAGTCTCAAATTACAATCTCATCTTCTTAGCTTTGGAATGGTGTATATACCTCAACTATCCAATACTTCTTTGGGTCTCTATTCTTATGCTCCATGAATATGCATTTATTTAATAGACATACATTTTCTCCTGTTCATCTGTCTCTGTTAATTTAATTATTAGCCCCGCTAGAAGAACTTAAAATACGAGAGGAAAAACACATTTTGCCCCCGCAGCTGGCTGTTATGATGCTAGTTAAAGACTAGGAAAGAATGTAGCCATGTCCAGGAGCCTGGGAACCTGCCTGTAAAACCAGTTTCCAGAAATGAATTGTTTGAGATAAGGGAAGGATGTAGTCTGCTAAGCACAAGATAGATTTGTTTTCTGCTCCTAAGGTGACATCGCTGACACACAAGCCTAGGATGTGTTACAGAACTCTGGTTTGTTTGGAAACAGGAAGACCTCTTGACCCCAGGAATGAAGACCCCAGACAGGATGACACCAGGGCAGAAATAAATCAGATTAAGAAAACCATGGAAGCTTAACATCAGAACCAACCAATCAACACAGACCATGACATTGAACCCCTTCTTCATGATTTTTGCCCTTAAAAGGAGCCCGTTTGAAACCATCACAGAGTTTAGGCTTTTGAGCAATAGCTTTTCTGTTCTCTTTGCATAGCACTAGCAATAAAACAACTCTAACTCCTCCACTACAAATCTCGGTGTTCAGTGTTTGGCTCTGCTGGTATCAGGGGGACGAACACACTGTCCAGTAACATTTAGAAACCTTATTTTCAAACTGATAAGAGAAATAAAATGCATCTGTTCTTCCTGGTCCGATGGGTAAGAGTAGATACTCTGAAGGGTTCAGACCAGGATGGACAGAGATGTTTTTATCAGGGTGTCAGCACCAGCAGATGGGACAGACCGTGAGCTCAATATTTCTCATCCTAGTTTTCAGGCTGCCTACTCTATGGTACTAAAATTGTAGTCCCCTGGTTCAGAGAGCTGTGTTGCTCACAGAGCCATGTCTGTGCCGGGCCCCACCCAAACAGGATCACATTAATCCTCATGTTAGCCCCGTGAGACCGGCGCCATTCTTCCTATTTTACAGAGGACAGCAGCCCTTTAGGGACGGCAGCTCTATCGCCTAGGATTACACCATGGGTCATGAGGGGCCTAATACTGAGTGTAGGGTCTCTGAGCCCCCAGGGCCATACACATTCCATCATACAAGGATGCCTGCCTAGAAGACAATGCTTCCAAGTTACAGTTTATTCCTGATTCAAGGAAGGAATAGATGTATGAGGTCTGACAATTCAGTTCAAACTCATCCTAGAAAAGTGCTACATACCTCATTGCTGAATATCACTATGGTACCTTTGAAGTACTCCCCTTGGGAAGCTATGTACTGATGCCAGTGCCTAGTCCACCCTTCAAAGCAGTTTGGGAACTCTTTTTCTGGAATGGCCACAGAGCTGTCATTGTATTAACCTTGATGTCGTGAATGTCATCAAAATGTCTTCCTTTGAATAATTCCTTCATCTTTGGGTAAAGAAAGAAATCATTGGGGGCCAGATCAGGTGAGTAGGAAGGGTGTTCCAATAGTTATTTGTTTACTGGCTAAAACTTCTCTCACAGACAGTGCCATGTGAGCTGGTGCATTGTCGTGATGCAAGAGCCATGAATGGTTTGTGAAAAGTTCAGGCTGTCTAATTTTTCATCCTTTTCAGCACTTCCAAATGGTCAACTTGGGTAACTGTCCAGTTGGTACAAATTTATAATGAATAATCCCTCTGATATCACAAAAGGTTAGCAACATTGTTGCAACAAGTTCTTGAACTTAATTGAAATGCCGTATTGATGGAGGAATGTTTTTCCTGTCAGTCCCCAAATGATGTAGATGATGTTGGATCTGCCGGCAGTTTCTGGGTGTGGGCCGGGATTGTGTCTCATGAGACCGAAGAATGGAAACACGGACCCAGGAGAGGAAAAGAGTTTTAAAAAGAAGAGAGTTTATTGAAAGCAAAGAGTCAGAGCTCCCGAGTGGGACAGGGTCCCGAATGGGGTGCCCAGTGACTGAGGCAAAAGCTTTTACTTTTATACCTTCCCTTTCCTGATTGGGGAAGGGAGCTGTTTAAAGAAAGGAACTGTTTGAAGAAGGGAACTGGTGCCTCTAATGAAATTCGTCTACCAGGTTTGTTCTTGCCCATCCTACAGGAATTAGCAAAGTAACCCACTCATATCTATCAGATCTGTTCCGTTTGTCAGGCCAAAAGGAATTTTATGATTAATCTCAAGGCCTTGTTACATTATGTCCTAGAGTGAGGAGTGATTTCAAAGCCTGGAGTTTTAGGATATGGCTGTCTTTGCTTATTCCACCAGGGACCTCCTGTCTACCTAGGGACAAGCTCACTATTCTGTCTCAGTATTATTCAAGGTTGGGGTATGGTCACTAATACAGAGAAAGAACAAAGACCCAGTCTTGGGATTTATAAGTCCAGCATTCTTTCTCCCAAACTCTGAGTTTTATAATGAAATGCAAGACGTGAATAGATCTCAAAATACTGACAATGCAAA
>NW_027423901.1:0-19616 GCF_036562045.2 Rhinolophus sinicus | reverse complement strand
CATTGTTAAAGATTAAAAAATGACCGAGTGAAGAATTTTAAATCCGGTTGTTTAGATCATATAAGGTGTGAACCTGATTTATGTCATTTGTACCTTGTCCCACATTCAGAAACTGCTGTTGTCCTGGAGCCTAATTGTGAAATACACTTAAGAAACTTCACTGTATTAACCGTTTTCAGTGTATAGGTTAGTAGTGTTTAGTACATTCACATTGTTGTGCAGCCAATTCTAAGAACCCTCTTTATCTTCGGAAACAAACCCTATGTCCATTAAACAATAACTTCCCATTTCTTCTTCACCCAGCCCCTGACGACCACCATTCTACTTTTTGTCTCTATGAATTTGACTATACAGTAGTTGTCTTTTTGTGACTGGCTTATTTCACTTAACATAATGTCCTCAAGGCATGATACACTTTTAGTGAAATTCATATTACGATTAAATAAGATTTAGAGTGGCTTGCCATCTGTGGGTCGTGTTCCTATTTTTGTTGCAAAAGTATTTCTTAAAGTAAAGGATGCCGGTAAATTAAGATGGGAGGTTACGTCACCATTATTGCTTGACTTCTTATGGAGAATGTCTTATTTTCATCTTTTGATAAGTAGGATATCCAAACTGAAGGGAACTTCTGATATCTGTTCTGATGCCTTGTTTTTTAAATCTTGGATTTGGGTAAATATGTCATAAAAGCAAAACATTAATATGCATTTTATTAAAATTCCCAGTAGGATAAATTTAATTTAAGGGAAATTGATTTACTTTATAACTTACATCACTACTAAAGAATTTATCTTTAAAAAGATCAGATGACATTATTCTTGTTCTTCACAACTGAAGGTAGATAGGAGTTTACTTTTTACTACACTTTCACTTTCAAATTAGTCATGTTTTGATCTTTTATATTAGTTTGTGGGGGTTTTTTTTGAGATGAGTACATGTGAAACTGATTTAAAAATTAAAACATTTCTAAATGCTTTGTTCATTTTTATTGAAAGAACACTTTAAAGATGGTGACTGAGTCATAGAAAATTTTGTTATTTTAACAAAAATCTAGGGAATACTTATGTGCCATATAAATGACTGCATTGCATTACATGAAACAGGTAGATACAAATATGTATCAGAAATGGTCCTGTCCACAGATAAATTAGAATCTAGAAGGGAAGATCAGATAGGTTAGGTATAGATAGAGCTGCCATAAAATCAAAATATGTGTCATAGAGGAGTGTAGATAAGTTTAGAGGTGACTTTCTGTTCCACAGGAAGTAAATCAGTAAGAGCAAGGTTTGAGCTAGGCCTGGAAGGTTGAGTGTGTTTCTGATGTTTGGAAGTTTGAATCGGTAAGAGTCATCTGAGTAAGTACTTAATGTGAAGTTATTCTACCTACTCGGTTTTCACCTGTATCATGTTGTTTAGTCATGGGGAACAAACGATGTTCCCAATTAATTTGTTAGTTGAAAATGAATTAGTACAGAGGATTTCCGGTAAACAGCATGAATTTCATTTTATGTTTTTATGTAGCCTAGTCCTGTTCATAGAGGTTTATTTTTTCTTCCCTGAGATTTTTGAAATGCAGTTTTTATTGGGCATTCTATTTCCACCAAATTTGGTTGTTGCAATGAAATATCACCTAAACGGTAGCCTTGATCATGAAATATTATGGAAAGATTGGAGCATTGCATTCACTTTTTTGATTCCCACAGGAAACACGAAAATGTTTCTCTTCCCTTTAAAATGGAAAAGTTGATTAGTTACCTAATCAAAATTCAATTCCCATATGAGCAGTTTATTTCTGAACTCCTCTGAGCAAAGAACAATACATTGGTTTGTATTTTAGGCTTGAAATAAGTATTTGGCTTCACGGTGACTGCTGATAGAGAGGAGTACAGAGACTGCTTTACAGAATGGGATCTGTCGACAGCTTCTGAATGCAAGAATAATCTGGTGTTTGGACCAGGAAGGAAAGGCCTTCTAGGCCCCCTCTACTGTCTGGGCGCAGGGTCAGGGCTGGCAGTGGGGGAGTTGGCTGGCGTGTCTCCTGGCACTGGGGGCATGCTGGGCCTTGACACAATTACTTCTTCCCTGTCTGTTTATTTAAAGCAACACAGTGGATTTAGGGCAATTTCTTTGATTAAGAATGTAGAAACAAATATAACTTCAGAGTAATTTTTGTGGGTTTTGGAAAGTATGTTGATACTGATATTTGTTATGTTTGGTAGTCTGAAAAGTACTACAGAGATGAAGGTGTACTAATTCATTTCCTCTTTTATTCAACAAACATTTTATGATTGAGTATGAAACATTTAAAAAAATTTACAAACAGATTTTATGTTTCACATATAATTCTCATAGCATGTTTATGAGCTAAGCAGAAAAAGGAATATTATCCTGCTTTCAGAGCAAACAATTTGAGAGGCATTACTGATATATGTTCTGAAATAAGGAATTATTTAAAATATAATTTTAATTACATTATCATTTTAGTGTGTATGTAACAGTTGTCAATGTTTTATGTGGCTTAATACTGTTTAAAGTTTCTGATTTTATCTGAAATTGAGAAATGTTTGAGGGTACTTTTAAAAAAATATTTTGTTCCCTAAAAAATCTGTTTTAGATTCAGCATTACCTAGTGATACCATGTGGTACTCTTATTGGAGATGAGATTTTTCTTTCATTATTCATTTTCTTCCAAATTTTATTTTAGGTTGGTGCAAAAGTGATTGCAATTTAAAAGATTAAAATAATTTCAAAAACCGCATTACTTTTGCGCCAACCCAATACCTTGACCAATAATTTCAGAACATGTGATTCTTAAGAAGATTATAACATCTTATCAATGGTTGAATTACCTCAGGGAAATAGTCCCTATAATTCTTTTGATGACAGAATGTCTTTTCCAGTCAAGATTTCATTAATATGTAAATACTGGTCTGTAACAGCAGTGGATCTCTTTATCACACTATATTTAATTAACATGTAAATAACCCCTTGAGACACTTTTCCCAATTTCTGATGTGGACAAGCCTGTTTAAATAATTGTATTTGTAATAAGTAAATTTCTATTAAGAATCAAATTCATATTTTTAATTTTATTTATTTATTTAATTTATTTTTTTAAGGAGGGTGCAGCTCACAGTGGCCCATGCAGGGATCAAACCGGCATCCTTGGTGTTATTAGCACCACATTCTAACCAACTGAGCTAACCGGCCACCCCCAAATTCATATTTTTTAGACAAAGCATATGCATTTTTTTAAACAAATATTTTGACCTCAATGAGTACTCATTGTTTAATCCTGAAAGTGTAGACACTATATATAATAACTGGGGGGGAATCCATGACATATGTAAATGTTGGGGTCATACAACATGGTATTGACCTATATTTAGTGTGGAGAAGTGACAGTGGGAAGAACAAAGTTTTAGTCAAAAACATGGACATACACATATGTCTTGGACACCTGTGAGCCGTGTTACTTTTGGGAAATTAGATAGCTTCTCTGAGTTTCAGTTTCTTTATGAAGTGGGGAATTATAGAGGTATTGTGACGATAGAGTAAGAGCTACCAGATGTATGTTGCCTAGCCCAGTTCCTAGCATATAATTGGTATTCAGAAACAGCAATGGTGGTTCAATATACAGGTGATAGGTGGTGCTGATAGGAGAAAACGGTTGGAACAGTAGCAGTTATAGGTACATGTTGGTAGGAATGTCATAGATACTTTTTAGTTTCAAGTGCATTAAGTAGTTTTGCAAAAGACAGATGAATAAACAAAATGCAAAATTACACAGTAGGGATGTGTCTCCCTGAAGACACCAGTGCTTTGATTTGTCACCAGGGGCAGCTCTTCTTTCTTTGTGTCTGGTGCCTGAGATTTTATGTTATTTGTTGTTCAGATGAAGTCTTATATCTTGATTAAATCTTCTCTTTCTAATTCTTAAGAGTTTAAGTTGTTTGTTTTTGAGAGCTCCGATTTAAAAAAAAAATTTAATTCAATTTTATTTTGTATTTATTTTTTTATTAGTTACAGGTGTACAAACAATGTAATAGTTAGACATTTATCATTTATACCCCTCACACAATGATAACGCCTCCCCATCCACTACCTCTGACATCACAGCCATTACATTTCCACTGTCTCTATTCCTAATGCTGAACTCCACTTCTTGTAAATATATATATATATATACACACACATACATATATATGTAAATAAAATTTTAGTTGACATTCATTATTGTTCAGCTTCAGTTGTACAGTACAGTGATCAGGCATCTACATCATCCCTGAGGTGGTCTCCCTAATAAGACAAGTATCCATCGGATACCCTACAAAATCTTTACAACATTATTGATTACATTCCCAAAATTGACTTTTGTATCCCCGTGGCAATCTTGTGGTTACCGATTGTGCTTAATAATCTCCTCACCTTCCCCCTTATCCCTACCCCCCATCTAGCAACCCTCAGTTTTTCCTCTATGTTTCTGAGACTGTTTCTGATTAGTTCGTTCATTTATTCTTTTTAGATTCCACATATAAGTGAGATCACATGGTATTTGTCTTTCTCTGTCTGACTTATTTCACTTAGCATAACGTTTTCTAGGTCCATCCATATTGTTGCAAATGGTAAGATTTCATTCTTCTTTATGGCTGCGTAATACTCCGTTGTATAAATGTACCAGTTTCTTAATCCATTCGTCTACCGATGGGCATTTTGGTTGTTTCCATATCTTGGCTATTGTGTATAGTGGAAAGCTCCGATTTTTAACTTAGGAGAATGCCAGTGGATCTGTTGCTACTGATCATTAAATCATTTATTCATTCAGTAAGTAGATGGTAATTTTTGAGCCCATGTAGTAGTTTACTTTACCTGTAATTTGTGATTGTAATATATAATTTATGGGGTATTTGAGGATTAAATGCATGAATGCAATAAATTTAGTTACATTTATTTATTTATTACTGCTGTGCATATAACACTACTAGGGGTTGCGATGGATGCAAAGGAGTATTTACTGGAAAGGAATATACACTATTTGTGGGGAGGCAAATTATTTACTAGCAACTTAAGTAAATAATAGATAAGAACTCCAGAAAGCATAGGAAAAATATACCATCTATATATTACTATAAGGTTAAATAGTAAATGGCAGATGAATTGCCCAGTTAAAAGTCGTGAGGATTTAGAACAGGAAGAAAATAGTCTGGCTTGCAGTGGTCACAGCAATCTGTGAGAAGCGGTGATTTGAGTTACAGAAGGTGGTATTCAGATAGGTAGGCTATCAGGTCTGAGACTACTGACTCTGGAACCAGACTGTCTGGGTTCAATTCCCAGCTGTAGCTGCAGCTTTTTGGTTGTGTGACTTGGGACAAGTTACTAAACATTTCTGTACCTTTGTTTCCTCTACGGTAAAATGGGAAATATTGGTTATCTCTCAGGACTGCTGGCTGTGTGTGTGTGTAAAATGTATATGTGTATTATATATGAGGGGTGCCCCAAAAATGTATACACATGACTTGTATTCATCTTTTGTCATTGGTATGTATTATTACAATTTTAATACCGTTTTTTCCTTTCTTAAAATATGTGTACATTTTTTGGCACCCTCTGTGTCTATTATGCATAAATTGCTTGGAATTTTATATTTGTGCTCTATGTAAGTGTCAGCCATAGACTGGCCACAGTTGGATAGCTCTACAGTAGTGTGTGAAATGCTCATTCCACTTAGGCCTAGAAGTAGGACTGCGCAGGGATTGTGACAAGGAGGCCGTCAGTCTGCCTGTGGCTTGGGGTCTGCATAGGCAGTATTTGTGCTGTTTTATGCGGTGATCTGAGTAAAAAGGAGATAAAAAAGATTCTTCCTTTCCTCTCTAAACCTTTTGTTCGAATTCCATGAGCACTACCTTACATAGTGTCAGGGCTTATAATGCCGATACAGTTTATGGCCATTTGGTACATTTCATTAGTTTTGTAGTTGATAAATTCAGATGTCAAGTACTTTTATCTTTGTCCTGGAAGCTTTTTCTGGTTTAATTAATAGACCAAAGGAAGTTTGTCAGGTTCTGGTTGTCTTTAAGTAATATGAAATAAGGGCCTCGGTTATTAATCTGTCTACTGGTTCTGTGTCAGTCTCAGTAACAGAGAACAGGAGTCTAATTGACTGGATTTCTCTCACATTACTTCTTTCGGTCATTGTGGGCACGTAGCTGTGGGCCTCCCCAGTGTGAGGAAAGTCCTCACCAACCCTTAGCTGACTGTGAGCTCAGATCTTTCAGCACCAGTATATTTAATATGTGTTCTTGCTCTCTGAATGGAATACTGGCAACCCTGAGTCTATAGCTTAGTTAATTACCATGTACAAAACTTGTAATTCACCAATTTTAAGTTGAGCCCCTATTTTCCATAAGTAAAATATTGTAAATATAAAAATCATCACAAAAAATTAAAAAAAATGCTCTTTTAAATATTTGTTATGTATATAACATCAAAGGCTGAATATAGAAGTTATTACATAAATATTTTGATTGGGGAATTTTTTTTATGTTGTTCATTTTAGCTTATTACCGTGTTTCTCCGAAAATAAGACCTAGCCAGACAATCAGCTCTAATGCATCTTTTGGAGCAAAAATTAATATAAGACCCGATGTTATATTATATTATAGTAAAATAAGACCAGGTCTTGTATTAATTTTTACTCCAAAAGATGCATTAGAGCTGATTGTCCGGCTAGGTCTTATTTTCAGAGAAACACAATATTGTTAAAGTATAGGCCATTGAAATTTTGTTCGAGGATGCCTTTTTTCCCCTTGTAACTTTTCTTGTAGCAAGCATAGCTTTTCTTTTTGTTCTGACTACTTAAAGTGTCTCTTCTTCAAAATTGGGATTGTCTATCCAAGGGGCAAATGACAGTGCTGGTGATGTGGCGGGAGGGGGGGGGGCGATTTGCATATCATTGATGTCTCCATTCATCTGTTGCCCCTTGTTTTGTTTACATTGAACACCTTTGTGAAGAACAGCCTTTCTCAGTTATTTAACTTTTCTGAAAAATTCAGTGGTTCTCCATTGTAGTTTGTGGCTGTCTCTTAAATTTTCATGATTTTACAAACTTGTTCTCCTCAGAAATAATCAAATCATCCTTTGCTCATGGTTAAAAATTTATTTTCAAACGTGGTTTTAAGCATTTGGGAGAGAGAGTATGCCTTGTGGAAATTGTTATTTATTTCAAGCTCATAAATCAGCTCATCACATTTTCTTATTACTGTTTATTGCATTGGCCAGGTGCCATATACTTAGGATGGTGTCAGCGGAGTTTATTGCAGTTGTTAAGTATTTCTAAATATACTCATTGATGCTATTATTAATATAGTGCTACTATTTATCATAAAGGAGACTTTGAAATGTCAACCAGTCACGTGTTTCTTGAATTCCACTACCCATGACAGACCTTGCTGGTGTTGGTAACGATGCTTTGTATGATGGTTAAACATTTAACGATATACCAGGCTTTGCATGTACTAATTCATTTGATCCTGCCCAAATCCAAATGAGGTTACAATTACTATTATCCCTGTTTTACCAATAAAGAAATTGAGACACAGGCACTTCTCAAAGTTACAGGGCAATGCAGGATGGAGTCATAGTTCTAAGAGAGGTTAGACTTCTAAGAGCATGTTCTTAATTATGATGGGTTAGAATTCAAGAAAATATTTGCTCATCTCTTCAGTTTGGGCAGGTAATATTACAGTTTGTATTAAGTAGATGGAGCAGCTGGGTCCCAGAAATTAAGCTAGTGGTGGGGGAAGGAGAATCTAAGGCCTAGACTCGTGGTGTTTTCACTCTTGCCTCTTTTACACACTGCTAACATCCGAGAATACTGGTTTCAGGATGTCTTATTAGTGAATCTGCTCTATTTTCTAAGTAATTTATTAGTGAAATTGAAATTCCATTGGTGCAGAAGAGAACTCTGAATGATGCCTTTAGATAGATTTTTCCAGTTTGGCTTTCTGGGTGATAACTAGCTTTTTGATTGGTTTCCCATTGAGTTTCAGATCAGTGTGACTTGTTCAGCAGTGGTAACCATAGTGAAGTTACGCACGCAGGCCCAAATTACTATTATTTTTTGTCCTTTACTTACGGGACATTTTCTTCTATGCTAAATAATAGAAGTAAATATAACTCCACATATTAGGACCAGTGCCGAAAAGGTGGCAATTATTAGCAATTCACTGTCTATTTAGCTTTTTGTTTCCAAGGCATAGAACACAAATAAAAGAACTTTTTGTAAGGTTATTCTTGGTAAAATTTCTTTGAAATAAAACATTTATATTTAGTGTGAGAAATAATTGGTGAGAGAATAGTTGAACATAATAGAACTTGTTACATTCATTCCTCTCCTGCTGACAGATAAATGTTCCCTTCAAATGAAACCAGCAAAGTTTATTGTTTGCAATAAAACAAAGAACAGGGTTCTAAAATAAAGAATCCTAAAATTAAATAAAAACAGTCATTATTTTGTAAAGAGATAACTTAAGTTTACCATGTACTTCCCTTTTTTTAGTGGGGATGATGCATTTAAATTTTAAAACTTCCCACGCAAAGTGGAAATAATAGAAGAAAAAGATGAAATAAAGTATGTTAATGTTGTTTTGCATTTATAGAACTTTAGAGTCAAAGTGTAAGTTTTGCAACCAACCAAACTTTCTACAACTATTTAGAAGGAAGCGGTATGTTTATAGGTTTTTATTTTTTATTTATTATTTTTTTTACCACATTTTCACCTTACCCATGTAGTGGTTCACTTACATGACTAATATTTTTGTTGTGAATACATTAATGGAAAAGGTTTTCTCTGAATTTCATTAAGTATTCTGTTATGCTGCTTACCTTATGAATAAGTAGCTAAAATTTGGCTGTTTTTTAGAAGGTAATGACAGAACTAACCAATTATTTTGAAATGTAAAGGAAGGTGAGATTTAGGGAAATACATATTCTGAAATCTTTTTTCCTCCGTGAAGTATAATGACATGTCCAGCTCTCTAGGTTGCAGGTGTGTCCCCTTACTAGGAGAGCTTGCCCTTCCCTCAGTTTAATAATCTCTAGTGGGGAGGCATCCTTGTTTCTGCAGATTCCATATCAGTGTACCTCCTGGACACACCTGTTGTTTCATGAACAAACTGTCCCCTTTCATTGCTCTATTCCAACTTTGAATTTTTGTGATATTCATGAGATCAGTTAAAAATATTTGTATGCTGTCAGTTAATTAGTTCAGTTGACACATTATTATTTTAGAGTCTACTAAATGCCAGACACTTATTTCAGGTGCTGAGGATATGGCAATAGACAAAACAAACAAAAATTCTGCTCTCAAGGAATTTGTATTCTGGCTGGGGATGGGGTCCTATTTGTTTCTTAAATGCTGCCATTTGAAGCATGATAAAGAACTTATGGTATTTTTACAGCAAGCATTTTAAACTCCTAAAATTTAAAGTAATTTGTTCTGTAAAAACATCCTGTAAGAAAATGAAAGAAAGCTTTTTGTTTTTATACACCAGGTGTGCCAAAAAAATGTATACACATTTTAAGAGATGTAATCTATGTATTACTTTTTGAAGTTGAATTGAATTACGGTAGCAATGTGTAGTATGACGCTTGCTTAAAAGATGGTGTTAATCAAACGAATGCTAGCGTCCCCATGCCACAGGCAGGACAGTCAAAGAAAATGGCGGAAGCACTGTTGTTCGAGAAGCACAAGACCATTTTGAAGTGGTATTTGAAATTCGAGAACGTTGTGAAAGTACAATGGTAATGGAGGGGCGAGTCTGCAACAGAACTTCCAACACGCCTAGCAATTGCACGCATTCGTGATAAGTTTGAGGCGCATGGTGCTGTGTGTGATGTGCACAGGGGAAGATCTGGGAGGCCTCGCACAGCAACACGTCAAGCAGTAGTTCCCGTAATCAGAAGTGTCTGGACGCTGATGGAAACACTCTGAGCACCTCTTGTAATTGCGGAAGTCAAATGTGACTTGTATTCATCTTTTGTTATCGGTATATATTGAGTATTACAATTTAATACAATTTTCCTTTCTTAAAACGTGTATACCTTTTCTTGGCACCCCCCCCGGGATTAGTGATCAGACTTAAGGTCAAGCCATATTTTGCAGAAGTTAAATTTCATGAGACTAGTAACCTACTGGTGTTGACATTGATTTTATGTCCTAATTTAAATGTATCCTTTCAATATGCATGTAAACGGTCCTTATTGGGCTGTCTGAATTAAATTTTGGGAAGGCTCAAATTGCCTTTTACCTGCTACTTACAGATCTAACCTGGTGGCTCTTATGTACGAAGCAGAGGAATGCTAGAAATGAGGATGGATTTGTGGTTGGGGGCTGGACTGTAGTCCCCGTGTCCTTGCTAGAGGCAGTATGGTATGCCAGCTAAAAGTGTCAGCTTTGGATCCTGTCTGGTTGTGTTTAAAGCCTACCTCTGTCATTTATTAGCTTTATGAGGAGAGGCAAGCTTTCTCATTGTAATATGAGGAAGGTAGTATCACCTACTACATTAGATTGGTAGGACTGAAAGGTATTGCACATTAAAAGCTGTTTATCCTGTCTGGTCCACAGTAAGAGATCAGTAAAGGTTAAAGATTATTATCGTTTCTGATCATTGCTGATGTACTGCTAGTAATACTCTTCTTATTACAGCTGACCCTTGAACAACGTGGGGGTTAGAGCACAGACAAAAACCTGTGTACAGCTACTTTGGGCCCTCTGCAAACTCTGTCAGTGGTGATCAGCAGCATTTAGAAACATTCATGTGTGCTGTGCCTTGAAAGTGCAGCAGAAACATTTGATTTACCTAGGACTCTTCAGGCTGACCTTTTGGAGTGGGTCTCTGCATGGAACTTGTCTTTAATATGTTGTTTTGATAAAAATGGGTATGTTTTCTTACCCATTTCTGTTCAGTGAAGGTTAACAAAGTTTTACAACTTTCTAGTCTTTAAATATCAAGTAAGTATTATTTTGCTGAGGGTCCCGTGGTATTGCTTATCATTTGAGTAATAACCCTTGTATGTAAAATGTTCTTTGTATAGAAAATACAAATCTCAACTTGTGATACTGTTTTCCAAAATTCTTTCAGAAAACATTTTGAGTAGCTTATCGAACCATGTCTAATTAGAAAGGTAGTGATAGTTTGCTAGGTTTATTGTTTTTCGTTTCTCAATTTGTTGCTATAATTTATTCTTGTGTTGGAAGAGTGCGCATTACCATTATTGTATCCAAAAGTTCTGTTTTACTTTTCATTTTCATGCTCTATGATAAAATATTAGTTATTGACAAGGAAGAAAATAAAATAGTTTTTCACTTGGTGACAAATGAAGTATTCATTTGCCGTGGTTATGGCATTCATTCTAAATAATCATCTGTATGATTCAGAAATTTAAAAATGTGAACTCAAATGCCTAAAAGATGTATCTGGTGTATAGTTTGCTAGGATATCACATGCTAGAGAAAAAGTGGATAAAACGCTGTTTTTAAAAATACCGTATAATAAATTTCTTTTTTTTTTTTTAAATTTTATTTTATTAAATTTATTGGGGTGACAATTGTTAGTAAAATTACATAGATTTCAGGTGTACAATTCTGTATTACATCATCTATAAATCCCATTGTGTGTTCATCATAAATTTCTTATTCTATATATCTAATGGGGAACGTTGACTTTGGCTAGTTCCCACCAATAATAGGGAGATGGGATTCAGCACTGCCCATTCCCAGACCTTCAGCTTCCCTCTTGTACTTTCAATCCCACCAGTGGTCTCCTATTACCTCTATTACCTTTTACATGAGGACTAATCTCTTCGTCAACATAATTGTCAAACATTTATGAAACATTTCTTGTGCAAGGCATGTTTTATAACCTAGTAGGGTAAGAGAGTACAAAACATAACCTAATAAAATCCAAAAGTGCAATTCTTTCTCTGGGGCTATGATACAGTTTAGGAAAATGCCACTATCGATACTCAGAAATATGAGAGAAAAATGTTTTATTGAACTGTAAAAGCAAGGTAATTGAAATTTGTGTTTTAATTTTTTTCTTTATTCTCAATTCAGAATGTTTCAGTTGGTTGCATGGATTCTTGGGATGTTAGAGCTAAAAGAGACCTTAGAAATATTGAAGTGTTTCACCTTAGAAAGTCACGTGTCAGGCTGCATGTCTAGTTAAAAGCCAGATGTGTTTGTTTTCTTTGCATCCCAATTCATAGCACATTGCTCTGCTGTACTACCATACTGTTTTTACCTCACTTTTCCTTTTAAATTTATTCTTAATTTATCCTGTTAGGCCTTCGCCTCTTTTAGATTCTCCTGTAACGTTTTAGTGATACTTTTAACCTGCAGAATTATTTCTTCACTCTGCTGTTACCTGTCCTCTGTGTATGCGCTGTGCGATATGGTAGCCATTAGTCTCACCACTATTTAAATCTTAATTGAAATGAGTTAAAATTAAAGTTCTGTTTCTTAGTATCAGTAACTACATTTAAAGTGGTTTATACCTGTATATGTATCTAGTGGTTACCTCCTATGACCATAGGAAGTTAGATTGTAAGCTTTTTGAGGGCAAGGACCATTTATGTTGGTACTGAGAACATAAAATATGGGGTCTTGATAAATGTTTTAAAATATGTGAATGAACAGATACCCATACCGTCCTTTAGTTCCTAGCCAGATTTGTTTGTTTTGAATTCTCTTTTTTGGCAGTTTTATGACAGAAGAGAAATCAGCAATTTGGTATTTCCCATTTACATGTTGTACTGTGTGTGTATCATGCACCACTTAATGGACTGTAAACAGGAATTTTGGAGATTTATGGTTATAGGGATACTTTTTGCTACCTGTTCTTTGTGTAGCCTGTCACTGAGGTAGTGTGTATTTTAAATGCTTATGTATTTTTTTTTTTTTAATTTAAGTTATAATGGTGACTCCTTGCTGATCATTCCTTGGCATGAACGTAAACACCGAAATAAAGACTGGTGCGAAGCGTTGGAGTGCAGGTAAGAGTGAGCCAGCACCTGGGGATTCCCTTCTCTGTGGGATGGGCGAGTAGAAGGCCCTGTGAAGCTCAGGGGTGGTGTGTAATCACCTACTTGACGGCGGTCCTTGGTTTAGGGAGTTTGAAGTTTTTTTAAAAAACTTGACTTTAATCAGTTAAGTTAAAAAAATTTTTAATGGAAAAATATTAAATGCTGCAAAGGAATTATTCTACAAATGATCCTTATACAACTCTTTTTCACTTTGAGGTATTCCCTTTCAGTCTTTGACATATGCAGATGTGTTGTTTCATAGATGTTATTATGGTATGCATGCACTTTTGCTCCTGATTCAGTTTTAATTTTCACTTTTATAAGATTTAACCTGGGAAAGCCTCAGAATGTGGAGGCATCAGGTACTGCAGAAGAGGATAGGAGAGTCAGGTAAATTCTCCTTCACTGTCTCTTTCCATATTTTTCCTATATGAGATCAGAGGTTTATTTTTTAGACTCAGGAAATGAGCCAGAGAGCCTCTAGACTCCTGGGCATGAGGCATAGCATAGGGTGGGGATGGAGTGATGCGGTTGAAAATCTGGGTATTTACTGAAAATTTATATCCTGAATGTTGAAGCTCTGGTTCCTTTCCCTTCCTGCTGATAAAATGCAGGCCTATTCACCAAGTAGAAGTTTGGAGAGTTCTTTTCGGGAGAAATGGAATAGCCTGTGAGAAGCGGCCCCTGGATACTGAGATATAGTCCCAGGAGATTAATTCACTGGCAGGTGACAGTGAATCCAACACAGGAATACGTCCTGCCACACCTCCAGAGCTTCCTGGACGTCTGGGGATTGACTCCAGCAGGCAGAGTGAATGGACAGGAAAGGCAAAACAAACAAAATAGAACTGAAAGACAGAGACCATGCAAAAAGAAGGAAACTTCAAAAATTGTGGTTAATATTACTCGGGAGATAAGAGATGACACTGCATTTGTGAAGTAGCAGTAAGATTTTATAAAATACAAAAAATGAATTAAAAGAACTTGAGAAAATAAAAAATTTGATAGGTATATAAAAAGTAGAAGAGTTGAAAGATAAAAAGCAAAGAAGTTTACTAAATTAGAGTAAAAATGTAGAGCTAGATGATGAGAAGATAAACAAACAAGTCTAATATTCAAATTACAGACATTCTAGAGACAGCATAGATAATAAAGGGGAGGAAGTTATAAAAAACAATTCAAGACTGTTTCTCAGAATTGAAAGTTGTAAGTTTTCAGACTGAAATTCCCACTACACTAAAGCATATCACCATGACTTTCCACAATATTGGGGATGCAGTTTTCCAAAGAGAAAAACATGTTACATAAAATGAATTGGGAATCAGAATGACCATAGACATCTCCAGAACAACCCTAGAAGCGAGAAGACAACGCAGTAATCCATTCAGACTTTTGAGGCCAAGAACTTTGTTTGTGATCTAGATTTTTATGTCTAGCTACAATCATTAATCAAGTAGGAGGTTAGTCATGAAAGGTCTTATAAAATCTACCATCCATGTACATCTCATTTCAGGAAGCCATTGTAAGATGTGCTTTCTTAAAATGAGGGAATAAATCAAGAAAAGAGAAAACCATTGGATTCAGAACGGGCTCTAACATAGGCAGTAGCAGAGGGGAGGCTGGGATGACAGACAGCTGTGCTGTGGTCAGGGCGAGCGCCACCAGTACAGACTGGACTGGGGTCAGCGGGGCCTGGATGGCTTCAAGAGCCTGGTCTCTTGGAAAAATTTTAAAAATGGAACTGATATATTTGGTCATTGGATATATTTGATCATTTGGTAAAGACTTTTATATTTTGCTCTTGATAGATCTTTTAGACACTTTGGGAAAAAATAGCAATGGGTGCATGTAAGTCAATGAGAGGGATGGGAGGACTGCAGGCAGCTATTAGCTCTAGAAAATAAAATGTGGCTCAGGAGGAGGAATAGTTATAATATACCACTCGGCCCAGGAGAAGATAATATTCACATAATCATAACAATGTGAATAATTAGTGGTTTAATCCACATTGTGATATATCCATAATGGGAGGATGAGGTATAGGGTTAGGGGATGGTTATGGTTTAAAACAACCAAATAACATGTAACGTAGATAAATCAGGAAACAGTCACAAACACATGCTGTTTAGACATATGGAGGAAAAACGAAGAAGAAAGCGGAAAGACTTGATCATGAGGTAGAGGAGGCAAGGATGGCGGCCGTGGGGATGTGTCCGGGGTCGCTGGCTTTTTATTTGATGAGTCCTTTCTTGCTTTTGCATTTTTAAAACCGTCCGTCTGTACGATCTGCCTGATGAGTGATAAATGAAAGCCCTAACTGGTAGTGTGATCATTGCAGGTGGAATCTGGAAGCTCGCTTTGTGTCGGTGGTGATGTTGGCCCCTCCCCTTAGCTTTGTGTCTCGTGTTTCGGGGTCTCAGTTAATGGGATCTTTAAGTCTTAGTTACCTTTTTCACTGCAGTGAGTTTTAGTGTAATAGCAACTGAATGTCCTGCTGAGCTTTGGCTATCATTTCCTTTAAAAAAAATTATGTTTCACATCTAGTTTTTATGTATTATCAGAGTTGTATATATTTGCAAAGAGATTAAGGAGTTAAAGTTTTCTACAGAGCTCGTTTTTAAAAAAGCAAAAACCCAAACCCATAGTCCTTTGTTCCCTGTCCTTTATATCTTGCTCACCAGAAGCAACTACTTCCAGTTCTTGTAGATGATTGTTTTGGTGTTTACTCCCTATCTCTGAGTAACATAATTGCATAGTTGCTTCTTGATTTTTGAGTTCTAGCTGTTACCTGGGCTTCCTAGGATGAAAGATTATGGCTTAGTTTATTTCTACTCCAGGAACCCTGCTCTTCTTAGAGTGTTTATGACCTCCTACCCCCAACTCCCCTCTCAAAATTGTTTACTGTCACTTCAGTGGCGTTTCAGGAGAAAGTAGAGCTTACTGCATGGTATTTATTAGCCATATTGAATAGAATCATTGCTTGTAATGAGAGTATAAATGGATTGAAAATGGTGGGAGGTTGATGCAGTGGATATGGTGGTAGGAAAGGTGGCACTGTTGTGGTGACACTTCTGACCACAGTTCTGTCAGTATAAGTGGGTCCTTCTGACACAGCAGCACTGGCAGAGCACCTGACCCACTCATCTCATCCCAGTTCTCTTTAGCTTGTGCCTTTTTATCATTCTAACTAGTAGATGAAAAGCATGAGAGCATTTCTTCTCAGACCAAGCACAGCAAGCTAAAATGCAGGTGAGACTTGCTGTGCTGGAATTCCTAAAACTATGAAAATGAAAAGCCAGGAAAAGTTGAATGGAGGAAAAGGTGCTTTTGAAGATGTCACAAAATGTCCCTGGTATAGGCCATTTCTTGTTGCATGCTCATGTAATCAGGTCTGTCCTCTGTGAGATGTAAGAATACCTTGTTTCCCCGAAAATGAGACCAGGTCTTATATTAAGTTTTGCTGCAAAAGACACATTAGGGCTTATGTTCAGGGGATGTCATCCTGAAAAATCATGCTAGGGCTTATTTTCTTGTAGGTCTTGTTTTTGGGGAAACATGGTACTGAAGGGAGGAAAGCAGGTGCGGTTCTGGACTCAGGAAGGATGTAATCTGGGAGGAAAGATGCTGCTGCTGGGAATTGCTGATGGGGTGAGTGCTGTGGAGGAGAAGGGCGGGGCACTGGGAGCACAGACTAGGGAGACGGCACTCGATAGAGGTCCCGGAAGGTTTTCCCAGGGAAGTTACGTGAAATCTGAGGTTTGAAGGATGAACAGGAGTTAGTTCCGCGGAGGGTGAGTTTGGCAGATGAGAGGGGAGTGTTCTAAGCAGAGGGAAGGGCATGTTGGAAGGCTGCAGGCAAGGCCCCTTCAAAGACTGAAAATAAGACATGTTTTGTTGACGTATACAGAAGCAAAGTGAGATTGGCATCGGGTGAGGAATGTTTTAAGGCAGATTACGAGCGATAAAAGTGGGCACAGGGATGATGTAATCAGGTTTGTATTGTTTAAAAGATAACTGTGTTACCCGAGGATATCAGGAACTCAGTTTTGACTTTGTTGCATTTGCAGTGCCCGTGAAAACATCTGAAAAGCATCAGGGAAGACATGGGAGCTTCCGAGTAAAGTCTGGGTCAGGGTAAAACTGTGGTTGTGATGTGTGTGGTAATTGATATTTTCGAGTTGAAGAAGAGAGACGAGAGCTGGACTTAGTGATTGGAAGCACTGCTATTCAATGGCCCGCTAGAGGGGGCTGTGCTAGCAACGGTGACTGAAAAGGAATAGCCAGAAAGCTGAGAGAACTCAGACAGTGTGGCATGCTGGAATGAACGGGAAGCATGTTTCTGGGAGAAAGTGGTTAAATTCCATCAAATAGTGCTGAGAGGGAAATAAGGATTGAAAATTATATCAAAGGAACTCAGAGTAGCTTGTGGGTATTTTTCCCTGCTGGAATAGGGCAGCTTTAAAGGGAAGATTTCAGGGGGAGTGATGTGACTTTTTCCACTATGGGGGAAAGTCACTGGTTGGAATGTTAATGGCAGTTGTGCAACTAGGTAAGTGAAGGATTACCAATTATAAGCACAGGAGGTTGTCCAAGGCATGTGGATAACATGCCCAGGTGTTTATGGGCTTTGTGTTGGGGCACGACACAGCTATTAATAATTCTAATAAAAATAATACGTATACATACAAATTAGGCACCTGCTCTGTGCCAGATAGCATTCTCTGTATACTTTGTTATTTTAAATAATCTTGCATAGTATTATTCCCATTTTTTAATAGGAATAAACCAATCTTAAACTACCTTTCATATATTAATTTAGACAAGGGTTCAGCACAGCTTTCAGTGATGGAATGGTGCTTCAGCTCTGAATCCAAAGCCCTGTTGCCTTATAATAGTGACAATTACAGAACCTGTCATTCATTGCTGACTTTGGATCAATGACTGTCCCTAATGGAACACAGCACTTTCCAGTGTGTCTCTCTGAAATGTCTGAGTTTAAGTTAATTCTTTTTTCTTTTCTTTTCAGCCCTTACCCATGGTCAGGGTCATCCTCATAAAAACGCCTCATGATTTGTGATCCCTGTGATAGTGTCCCTGTGTGTATTCCTCTCGATGCTTCTCTTTCACTCCTGATGGCCAGTGGTGTAGAATAGCTCCGTAATTTGCAAATGCCAGTGTAGCACTATGGTGCTGACCCTACTAAAGGGTAAAGGTTTATTATCAACATAAGTACGACAGAGTTCCTTTCATTTTTGTGAACATGGAAAACAAGGGTTTCTTAATTAATATTTGCATCAAAATTACCTGTGAGTGTTTTTCCTAAAGTAGGCCCAGCTGGCCATCACAGGAAATTCGGATTTAGTGGATCTCTGGCAGGCACCCAGCCATATGCATTTTGTGAAAGCTTCCCACTGTGATTTTCGTTTTGTTTTTATTTAATTTGATCGATTTATGGCATAGTTGTTTTGATTTATTCTCCATTCTCATTTTTTTAAATTAGGAAAACTAGGAAAATAAGCACGTGAAAAATGTCCCATTTCTCTTGTAAGTGTGCATATACATATAGGAAAACACATACACACATAGCCCCTGCCCCTGTAACCATCCTCACCCCTACTCTCTTTCACAAAATTACAATTTTTCCCAGTATTGCAATCAGTCGTTAATTGTTCCTTTTGTGCTTTACAGAATGGTGGTTGAGCCCAGTCTCCAAGATGAAAGCGAATTCTTGTACACGGCACAGCCTGAGTTGCTGAGGTACAAGACGGCCCAGCTTACAGTAGAGAAGGTTATAGACTGGTATCAGACCCGAGCTGAAGAAATAGAGCATCACGCTCGGCAGGTGAGGGCCAGTGACAGCTGCTGCTCCGCGATGCCAGCAGTGCTACCGGGATCCTTAGGGTCAGCGTGTGTGGCTGCCGACAGTGCTGTGGGGACCATGTGGATGGCGGGCGAGGGCTGAATGAATATTTCTTACTACTTTTGTACAAGAAAACTTGTTCACAGTTTTCCTTTACAGCATAAGCTGCAAAACATGGTCCATACTGCCCCAGATTTTCCATGATTTTAATAGCTTAATACCATGTTAATTTGTAAGATTGTCACAGCCCAGAAATACTTGAATAGGACAATCCTGTCCTATTGCAATAATCGTTATTTTGCTTTTCAGGGACGCTGTCCAGGGCTTTGTTTCTAATGTTTTTCTGGAGTCTAAGTTGAATTTCCCTCAGTTCCCATGTGCCTTTACTGAGATGCATAACGGCGGCCTTAGAGAAGGGCCGTGGAAGAGAGATGAGGATAGTGCTGGGGTTAGGATGCCTAAATACTAATTTTGACTCTTCATTAACAGCCCTGTGACTCTGGACCTGCTACCTACCTTTTCAGTACCTTGGTTTTTTCCTGGGTTAATTTTTATACCAGAGTCAATGAGAACAAAGAACTATACAGGAGAGAACATTAAATATCCGGCTAATTGAATGCTCTGCAAATGTAAGCAATAGTTGTCTTCATCTTAGGGAATAGAAACTGGCAAT
>NW_027423900.1:0-19619 GCF_036562045.2 Rhinolophus sinicus | reverse complement strand
ACCTCACAACCATCTGGGAGTAAAGGAGAACCTGGGAGTCTATCCTCACAGCCCTACAGTTTCCCTGTTCTGGAGTCACAAGGCCTGGTTCAAAGATGACTGGGAACATGAAAACATCCTCTGTGCAATGATAAGAAATGGTCTCCAGGAAATGCTGTGTAGACAGTGAAGGGTGAATAATGTGTATTGAATTCTGCTGTTTGTTAAGAGGGAAATGCTGTACATATTTGTGTGGAGGATGATGCACAGGAGACTGACTGGCCCCATGGAGGAGCTGGGACTGCAGGCAGCGTGGAGGGAGTCTTTTATACCTCTTGTGTCTCCAATGCTGTGACTGCATCACATACTCAAGATGGATCCGCTGCTCTGAAATCAATACAGATTTAATGTGAAAACCCCACTTGTGCAGCACTTGTTTGTTGGCAGGGGTGGGGAAGGGGTGCACAGGGGCAGGAGTGTAAGCACTTCAGCGAGTAAGGGGTAGGAGCAAGGTGAGTCCTGGATGATAGTGATGGATGGTGAATGCAGTGACTGCAGGCCAGGGTCCTTCGTGGAAGAGGAATCCAAGTGAGTGGTTAGGAAGCTTCCTGGAGGAGGGGAAGCTTGAGTCATTTTGAAGGTAGTATAGGAGTTAACCAGATGGAAAGGAGAGGGAAGGCTAGAGAGGAGTTTGAAGTGTGAGTTCCTACTCTGACTGCCAGGACCAGAGGTGCAGTTTAGCCCTAGCATTCCCATCTGTAACATGGGAAGAATTTGCTCAGGAATCCAGTAAGGAAAGCGATTCCAGCCCTTAGAATTTCAGTGATCACCAACCCCGCTCGTCTTCCTGGAGCTGTAAGTGGGAGCTTTAGGACTGAGGTCTGTGCTGGCTTCTCCTTCACAGAAAGGCTTTTTGTTAGCTGAGGACAGCAGGCCAACTCCTTCCAGTAACTTCCCCCTACTTATGAATTCCATTTGTATGCTCCAATTCCAAATCTTGCAGGATTTAATATCCACTCTGTAATCTACTGGCACCAATAGGAATTATCTAACTAAACCTTAAATTGAAAATACTAGGCTTCCATTTTCCCCACACTATTGGGAAAAGTCTGGGCTCTCTTCATCCCATGTAATTTACTCTTGCACTTATTACAGTGTGTCACATTGCTGTCCTCTAAGTCACGCAGCCTGCCCCTAACACACCCCATAATGCAGCCCAAGAATGGATGAGGCAGGCATGGACCTGAGCAGGCTGATCTAGAGGCTGCAAGATTGGTCCTATGTGTGTCCCAAGTACCTCTTGCTTTAAGCCCATTTCATTTCCTGAAAGGTCAATAGTTTACTTGTTGTAATGGTCAGTCAGCCATCCACTCACTCATTCGGTCCCTCAAGTGCTCATTTATTAAGCACTCATGGTAGTCACAGAAACAAACGATGCTAAACACATAGTCAGGCTCTTCTAACTCTCCCAGTCTCCATTTGCCATCACAGCTTTATATGATGCTGATTCCCAGGCCACAGCAGCTCATAGAGCAACTTGGGGATAGGGAGTAAAAATGGCTAATGCTTACTCTTCACTAGACATATAATGACTCCCTCTCTCTTTTTTAATTTAAACTTTCTATTTTTGAGACAATTCTATATTCACATGCAGTTGTAAGAAATAATACAGAGAGATTCCTATGTACCCTTTGTGCAGTTTCCCCCAATGGTAGCATCTTGCAAAACTTTAGTGCAATATCACACCTAGGATACTAACATCGATACGGTCAAGATGCAGAGCGTTTCCATCATCACAAGGATCTTTTTTGTCGCCCCTTTATATTACCTTCACTCCTTTCCTTTCTCTTTCTCCCTGATCCCTGGGCACCACCAATCTATTCTCTACTTCTATCATTTTGTTATTTCAACACTGTCAAATAAATGGAACCATAGAGTAGATATCCTTTGGGAATTGGCCTGAATGACTCATTTAATTTTCACAAAAACTCTGCAACTGGTGCAGCCGTTATGGAAGGCAGTGTGAGATTCCTCAAAAATTACGAATAGAATTACCATATGACCCAGCAATCCCTCTCCTGGGTATCTACCCAAAAAATCTGAAAACATTTATCCATAAAGACACGTGTGCTCCAATGTTCTTTGCAGCTTTGTTTACAGTGGCCAAGACATGGAAACAACCAAAATGTCCTTCGATAGATGAATGGATAAAGAAGTTGTGGTATATATACACAATGGAATACTATTTGGCGGTAAGAAAAGATGATATAGGAACATTTGTGACAACATGGATGGATCTTGAGAGTATGATGCTAAGCGAAATAAATCAGACAGAAAACACAGAGAACCATATGATTTCACTGATATGTGGCATATAAACCAAAAACAACAAAAGAACAAGATAAACAAATGAGAAACAAAAACTCATAGACACAGACAATAGTTTAGTGGTTACCAGAGGGTAAGGGGGGTGGGGGGTGGGAGATGAGGTAAAGGGGATTAAATATATGGTGATGGAAGGAGAACTGACTCTGTGTGGTGAACACACAATGTGATTTATAGGTGATGTAATGCAGAATTGTACACCTGAAATCTATGTAATTTTACTAACAATTGTCATCCCAATAAATTTAAAAATAAAGAAATTATCTAGTAAAAAAACTCTGCAAGGTGAGCATGGCTAACCCCATTTTACAGAAATGCATGTTTAGGCCAGGGCAACAAAGTAACCTACAAAGATAGGATTCAAGCTCAGCTCATCCTAACCCTCAAACCACGCTCTCAACTGTAACACTGACTTGCAGGTATTGCTGGGGCTGATGGCCCTTGATTCTCGCTGTGTTAGGGACAGCTCCCCCAACAAAGCTGGAGATCCTGGTCCTGGACTATTGGGGGTCTCAGTTCCAACCTGTCTCATCTCCCAGACTGAATTCTTAAGGGAAGGCAAAAGGGGGTCCCCCCCTTATGGTGAAGGGGGCCAGGGACGATACTTCCTGGAGACAGAGATGGAGCTCCCACCTTGTCTGGAGGGTCTGGCAGTGGGACTCAGGTATGCTTTCCTGCCTGAGTGCGCAACAGGCTGATTGCACTCCTCAGGTGTGGGGGGGGTGCAGGCTCATGCACTGAAGTCCTCCCTCCATCTCCCAAGGATGTCTAGGCCTCACAGCCCAAGATTGGGTCCCATGGCCTTCTGCTTGGGTCAGCCTTAGAGCCACAATGAGTCATTTCTGAAGCAATAGCCTTATAGAGCTAACCAAGAGTGGGATTGCTGAGATTGCTAGAATGAGCATCTCTGCATGTGCACACCTTCCCATCAGCCATCCACAGACTCCTCCAACTCTCAATTGTGTCTTATTCCTGTCTTAACTTGACCTGGTGGCTGCCAGGGTTCATGAAGCCAGTATCCACGGCTCCCACATCACTGTTAATAAGGGCCTCATCTCCCTGTGGATGACTCAGCTCCTGATTCCTGGGGAGGGGTATCTGGTTCTCGCCACACCCAGGAGGGATGAATAGACAAGTGGGAGTAGTCACCCCCCAGACTCTGCCTTGAGGTATGTTGGCAGGGCTGGGGCTGGTACATGAATGTATGAGTTAGGGAGATAGGGGACCTGCTGTATACCAGGGTGGGAGTCAACAATGGTGTCCAAGCCCTTGGACATCAGGAGTCTGCTAGAGGGCAGAACCAGAGCCAACGGGAGGGAGTTATGATGAGGGGCAGACAATATTCAATCAATGAGAGAAAGAATTTTGTAGTAACGAGAAGTATCCAATATTAGAGCAGACTGCTTTGTGAGTTAGTGAGGTCCCCATCAGTAAAGGCATTCATTCATTCATTCATTCATTCAACACATATTAATCATCTGTGTTGGGGAGGCATTACACCATTGCGGTGCTCAGCTTTAGAGTCATGTACATGTGGGGTCACTCCCAGCTCTGCCATGTACTACTCCATGTCTTTAGCAAGTTCTCTTGGCCTCAGTTGATTCACCTTCAAAACAGGAATATTAATAGTTCCTACCTACCTTGGTGGGAAAATTATATACTCAGCCCCATGCCTAGCACCAGCTAAACACAAGGAATGTGCATGTGTTATTTCCCAGGTGCTATTACCTCTATGCTATAGGCAAGTTAAATAAATTCTCCACTACTCAAGTGTCTAGTTGAGGATTTAAACCCAAGTTGGTCTCATTTCAGAGCCCATGGTCCTCCCCCTGGACCATAAGGCTAGGTAGGCCCAGGTAGGTGTTCAGATCTGATACTGAGGGACTTGTATCTAGAATATATAAAGAACACTTAAAACTCAATGATAAAAAGAGAATCCAATTTAAAAATGGACAATGGATCTAAATATATATTTTTTCCAAATAAGATATACATATGGCCAATAAGCAAATGAAAAGATGCTTAACAATATTACTCATCAGGAAAATGCAATTCAAAACCACAATGAAATAGTACAAACCCAGTAGGATGGTGATAATTAAAAACACAGACAATACCATGTTTCCCCCAAAATAAAACCTAGCTGGACCATTAGGTCTAATGCATCTTTTGGAACAAAAATTAATATAAGACCCGGTCTTATTTTACTATAAGACCGGGTCTTATATAATATAATACAATATGATATAATATGATAAAATCTGATATAATATAATATAATACCGGTCTTATTTTAATACAATACCGAATATAATATAATATAATATAACATAACATAATACTGGGTCTTATATTAATTTTTGTTCCAAAAGACGCATTAGAGCTGATAGTCTGGCTACTTTTTATTTTGGGAAAACACAGTAGCAAGTATTACCAAGTATATGGGGAAATTGGACACCTCATACATACACCTGTCAGTGGGAATATAAAATGGTACAGCCACTTTGCAAAACAATCTTCAAATGGTAAAACATAGAATTACAATATGGCCCAGCAATTTTACTCATAGGTATATACCCAAGAAAACCGAAAACATATGCACACTCAAAAACTTGTACACTAATGTTTATAACAGCATTATTCATAACAGCCAAAAGGTAGAAACAACTCAACTGTTCATGAACTGATGAACGGATAAAAAAATTGTGGAGTGATGTCATCAAAATGGCGGCATGAGGTGAGCCTCTGGAAATCTTCCCTGGAATTTATAACAAATTGAACAAGTATAACTCTAAAAGATACATAGAAATAAATGAGAATGAAAATACATCCTACCAATATTTTTGGGATACAGCGAAAGCAGTTTTAAGAGGGAAATTTATATCATTATAGGTCTATCTCAAGAAACAAGGAAAATCCCAAATAAATACCCTCACGTTACACCTTAAAGAACTAGAAAAAGAAGAACAAATGAAACCCAAGGTCAGCAGAAGAAAGGAAATAATAAAAATCAGAGCAGAACTAAATGAAATAGAGAACAAAAAGACACAAGAAAAAATTGACAAAGAGCTGGTTCTTTGAAAAGATTAACAAAATTGACAAACCCTTGGCTAGACTCCCTAAGATAAAAAGAGAAAAGACACTAATAAACAAAATCAGAAATGAAAATCGGAAAGATATAACGGATGCCACAGAAATACAAAGGATCATCCAAGAATACTACGAAGGATTATACGCCATCAAATTCAATAACCTAGAAGAAATGGACAAGTTCTTAGAAACATATAGCCTTCCTAGGCTGAACCATGAAGAACTGGAAAATCTAAACAAACCGATCACCAATAAATTGAATTAATCATCCAAAACCTGCCAAAAGCAAAAGTTCGGGACCAGATGGCTTCAGTAGTGAATTCTACCAAACCTTCAAAGAGGATCTAATACCAATCCTGTTCAAACTCTTCCAAAAAATTGAAGAAGATATAGTACTCTCTAACTCATTTTACGAAGTCAACATTACCCTGATACCAAAACCTGGTAAGGACAACACAAAAAAAGAAAACTACAGATAGACCAATATCTCTGATGAATACAGATGCAAAAATCCTACACAAAATTCTAGCAAATTGAATGCAACAATGCATTAAAAAGATTATTCATAACGAACAAGTGGGGTTCAACCCAGGGGCATAAGGATGGTTTCAACATCCACAAATCCATCAATGTGATACATCACATAAACAAAATAAGGGACAAAAATCATATGACTATATCAATTGATGCAGAAAAAGCATTTGACAAGATACAACACCCATTTATGATTAAAACACTTAATTTAGTAGGTATAGAAGGAAAATACCTTAACATAATGAGGGCAATATATGACGAACCCTCAGCTAATCTCATACTTAATGGTGAAAAACTGAAGCCCTTTGCTCTACATTCAGGAACACGACAGGCCTGTTCCCTATCAACTCTGCTTTTCAACATAGTGTTGAAAGTCCTGGCCTGAGCACTCAGGCAAGAGAAAGAAATCAAAGGCATCCAAATTGGGAATGAAGAAGTTAAATTGTCACTCTTTGCAGATGATATGATGCTATATATAGAAAACCCTAAAGACTCCACCAAAAGCTATTAGAAATAATCAATGAATACAGTAAAGTTGCTGGCTACAAAATCAAGATACAGAGGTCCATTGCATTCCTATATACTAACAATGAAATCTCAGAAAAAGAAATGCAAAAAACAATTCCTTTTGCAATTGCAGCAAAAAGAATAAAATACCTAGGAATAAACTTAACTAAGTATGTGAAAGTTCTATATGCTGAAAACTATGAGACATTTTTCAAAGAAATTGAAGAAGACACAAAGAAATGGAAAGACATTCCGTGATCATGGATTGGAAGAAGCAACATAGTTAAAATGGCCATATTACCCAAAGCAATATACAGATTTAATGCAATCCCCATCAAAATCCCAATGGCATTTTTTAAAGAAATAGAACAAAAAAATCATCAGATTTGTTTGGAACCACAAAAGACCCTGAATAGCCAAAGCAATCTTAAGAAAAGAGAACAATGCTGGAGGTATCACACTCCCTGACTTTAGCTTGTACTACAGGGCAACCATAAGAGACATTTCTCCAAAGAGGACATACAAATGGCAAATAGCATATGAAAAATGCTCAACATCACTAATCATCAGAGAAATGCAAATCAAAACCACAATGAGATATCACCTCACCCCAGTTAGAATGGCTACCATCAACAAGAGAAATAGTAACAAGTGTTGGAGAGGCTGTGGAGAAAAAGGAACCATCATACACTGTTGGTGGGAATGCAGATTGGTGCAGCCACTATGGAGGCAGCATGGAGGTTCCTCAAAAAAAAAAAAAAAAAAAAAAAAAAAAAATTACGAATAGAACTACCATATGACCCAGCAATCCCTCTCCTGGGTATCTACCCAAAACATCTGAAAGCATTTATCCATAAAGACAAGTGTGCTCCAATGTTCATTGCAGCTTAATTTACGGTGACCAAGACATGGAAACAATCAAAATGTCCTTCAATAGATGAATGGATAAAGAAGTTGTGGTTTATATACACAATGGAATACTATTCGGCAGTAAGAAAAGATGATATAGGACCATTTGTGACAACATGGATGGATCTTGAGATTGAGATTATAACGCTAAGTGAAATAAGTCAGACAGAAAAAACAGAGAACCATATGATTTCACTGACATGTGGTATATAAACCAAAAACAACAAAAGAACAAGACAAACAAATGAGAAATAAAAACTCATAGACACAGATAACAGTTTAATGGTTACCAGAGGGTAAGGGGGGTGGGGGTGGGAGATGAGAGTAAGGGGGATCAAATATATGGTGATGGAAGGAGAACTGACTCTGGGTGGTGAACACACAATGGGATTTATAGATGATGTAATACAGATATGTACACCTGAAATCAATGTAACTTTACTAACAATTGTCACCCCAATAAACTTTAATTGAAAAAAAAAATTTGGTCTATCCATACAGTATTATTCAGGCATAGAAAATAATTAAGTACGAATACATGCTACAACATGGATGAACGTCAAAAGCATTAGGCTAAGTGAAAAAAGCCAGACATAAAGGTTTACATGTTAAATGATTCTCTTCCTACAAAATTCCAGAATAAGCAAAATTCCAGCCTGTGGAGATAGAAAGTAGATTGGTTGTTGTTTAGGGACTTGGGAGTGGTTGGAGGAATAGATGGGTGATTGTCACCATGCAGCAGCCTAACGGTTTGTTTCCTTGTACCTGCTCCGGAAGAAAGTAGAGTCTGTAAGACGGATCCTTTCAGGGACTTTGCTAAACCTTTGTGTTTGCACCTTATGCCTCCCTGTTTGGTCCCAGAAAGATGACTGGACAGTCAATGATGAGTAAGATTCTCACAGAAGGAACAACTCAAGCCAGGCACAGTCGAGTGGGGACCAACAGGAGAACCCACAGGTTCATAGAGGTGGGCACAGCCTCCACCTTCCTCAGGCTAAGGAGAGCCTCTGCCTCTGTGGCTGCATTCCTTCCCAAAACCTGCAAGGGAAGAGATTCAATGGTGTGCTCTCCATCTATTCATATGCATATAGTTTTGTCCCCTGGGGAAGTTGAGACTTATGGTCCAGCTGCCTGCAGGCAAGGGTGATTAGCTTGAATCAGTTTCCTATTGTGGTGTATGGAATTCAGAGATCTTGAGATTGACAAGCTTTATCTCCTTAACTTCCCCACCTAACTAATAAAGCTAATGCGTTGGCCCCATAGGTGCCACAGCCCAGACTGTGAGGCTGCAAGTCCTTGCAACTCTGCACTTAAACTCTATTCATGGCTACTGTCTTTTCTTAACCCTGCACTGCCCTCCTCGCTCCCCACAACCCTCCTCGCACTGGATGCGACAGGTGATGGCTAAAAGGTATAGGGTTTCTTTTAGAGATGGTGAAAATGTACTTTATACACTTTATACATGTACATTATACACTTTAAATGGGTGAATTATACGATCTATTAGTTGTTATTTCAATAAAGCTGTATTTAAAAAGAGAAATAAACCAATAGAAAAAATCTGAGGCTGAGGGGTGAGGTATGGATAGAGATAAAGACTTGGGGGTCACATGTGGAGACCATGAGGGTGGGTGACCTTGCTCAGGAAGAATTTCCCAAGGGATGAATGGATGGAAACTGGAGGAATGCCTTCACAGGAGAAGAGGTGCTTCTGGGGGATATGCCTGAGAGGTGTCAGACATGGGGAGGACTGAGCCAGTGACCTCTGGCAGCCCTCAAATCCTCCAGCGAAAGAGAGCTGGTCAGTGTTGGGGGCAGTTAGGGTTCTGATAACATGTCTGTACTTTGAGGAGCAGTGGCCATGCCCACCTGTCTACCTCCAGGTGGAGGCTATAACACCACTGATGTGACCTTGCACAGAGGGACAGAACTTGACCCAGTGTCCCCATGGGTGTAGCACACATGATGGGAGCACATGTTTGGAGGCAGCAGACCTCTCTGACCAAAGGCTCCTTATCAGTAGTCTGGGGTGGTAATCTCTTTCATTGGGTTGTCCAGTGTGAAATTAGATGAGGTGGTGAAAGCCCTGGTAAGAGTTTAAATGATGGGTGAAAATTGATCTTAGTTGATATTTGCATCAACCCTGTGAGTCAATGGGGCAGGTATTACTGTGTGTCCTGCAGGGTCTCAGCTCCTGCTCCCGCATAAGAGCATGAGGATATGGTGAGGCCAAAAAGGAACACCCACGGAGACATAGATAGGGGAGTCATACCACTATGTCCTTGCTGGCAGCTGGGTTGGAGACACAGGAACAGGAGCCCTACAATCCGTAACATGCCGTCCACTTCTCTGCCAACCAACCCCACTTGCTAGCTGCAATCCCAGCTTGCTAGCTTAGCCACGGCAGTTATATCAGTGGCTAATGGCCAACTGGTAACAGATGATGGCCAACCAGTTACAGCTGATGGTCACCTACTACCTGAGCCATCACCTTTCCACATGAGGCCGATAGCCTGGAAACTACTCTCTGGGACTCTGTCCCCACACCATGCCCATTTTACAGATAAAGAAATGGAGAGGCCACATGTCTTGGTGACTTGCCAAAGGTCACATTGTTGAGAGGAAGGACAGAACTGGACCTTGCCACCAATGATGCCCACCACACCACACACCCTCCTGCCTTACACCAACAATGCAGCCATCTGACACCTTGCACAGCACTGTCAATGATACTCTCATTTCACCTTCAGGACAAGCTTCTGTGTAAGGAATACAGGTAGCAATCATCCCATCTTACAGGTACAAGAAAATCAACTCAGGTACAGGTCTTTGAACATTATTCAGAGCAGCCAACCTTCTGCTGGTTTTAGAGCAGCCATACCATGATCCTGGAGCAATCAAGGCTCCAAGATGCAGCAGGGCCAAGGCCTTGCAATGAAAGTGGAGCCCTGTGTTGGTGCTGAAGACATAAGAGGAAGTGCAGACTGGTGGGTCTGTGTAAGCCTGAGTGTAGGTGGCTCTGCAGCCTGTCATGCAGGACATCATGTGGGGTTCCTGGTCCCGCTCTCCACATAAGAACGCAGGACATGGTGAGGCCAAAAAGGAACACCCACAGAGCCACAGATAGGGGAGTCACACCACTATACTCTCACCGGTGGCTGGGTTGGAGACACAGGAAGCAGGAGCCACATGATCCGTGACCATAATCAGCTTGTCTGCCAACCAACCTCACTTGCTAACTGCAATCCACCTCTCTGCAATCAGCAATCCACAATCCGCAATCTGCACTTGCTAGCTTAGCAATGGCAGTTATATTAGTGGCAAATGGCTAACTGATAACCTCTGATGGCCAACTAGTCACAGCTGATGGCCATCTACTACCCGAGCCAACATCTTTCCACATGAGGCAGAGAGTCTGGAAACTACTCTCTGGGACTCTGTCCCCACACTCCACCTCTACAGGATCTTGCCTCACAATCTACGCGACAAGCGTCTTCCGCGAGGGGCTCTGTTTCGTATTAGGCTATAGGCTCAACGTTCAGAAAGAAATGGTAGTCTTAGGAACCAACAATGGCAAATGCCTTCCATCTGGGAGGATACATGCTAGCTTTTTGTCCTGGGAAAGGAGGGTTGCTGCCACTGGCACCTTTCCCAGTTTGTGGTACCAGACCTTTATGGCAGTGCTTGGGGTCCCTTGCATAGTTTCAACATGTAACAGAACAGGGGACCCCATAATAGGCCATAGTGAGAGCACATAGGTTCCTCGCAAAATCATCCCAGCATCAGGACCTCTGTATACTACAGTCACTTGCAGTGGCCACTCAGCCACCACCCCTGGAGTCACTTGCAAATCATGAGTCAAACCGGCCCCCCATGGGGCTAACAGACCCAACCACCCACAGTGGGGGCTTTTGACCTGCCAGGGCCAAGTCCATTGCTGCCGTTCCCCTGCTTTCAAGCATGTGGGTGCTGGCAGCAAAATGTTCCCATTTCTGCCGTAGCCTGGCTTTAACAGAGTCTCACTGGTGGTAACTTGTAATTGAATGGGAGCGGCCGTTCGATGTAGCAGAGCTTCTACTGGTGCAGGCCCTCCCTTCCGTGGTCTCTCATTCAGGACTCTCAGGACGTCCCATAGACACAAGGCCCAGTAGCGCACCATGGGAGGGTGTTTTGACACCCGGAGGCCTTGCTTCAAAAGGCCGTTATAGCGTTCAATCATGCCACCTGCTTGTGGATTGTACGGGGTGTGAAACAACCATTGCACGTCCATCCTGGCAGCCCAGCTGCACTTCTTGCCCGTAAAATGGGTACCACTGTCACTTTCAATACTTGGGGGCACCCACAGAGGACACAGAGCTGAGAAAGGACCACTATATGCCGCTGATCTGCAGCCTGACACGGCCAAGCAAACATCAACCCCGTAGCAGTGTCCACTGCTGTAAATGCATATGTCGCATTGCGGGACTTAGGCCGGGGTCCAATGTAATCCACTTGCCAGCGAGTGAGGGCACCTCTCGCGTAATCTGCTGTGTCTCCCAGGGGAACCTCCGCCTTTGGGGGCTGTCCTGGGCACAGACGGCACAGTCATAGCAGGCATCTGCTACCTCCTGCCATTTCAAAGGCAGGCCCCAGCGTCTGCTCACCTGCCACATGGTTCGGCTTCAAGCGTGCTGCAATTTCCTATGCAGCCAATGGGCCACATCAGTGGCAGGAGCCCGTTCTAACCATCAGACCCCTGCTAGGGCGTCTGCTTCATCATTACCTGGGGACAATAAGGGGGAGTGACGTGTGACATGCATTAGGGTCACTTCCTTTCTCTACCCTAGTTCCCAGAGGTCCTGCCACATGGCTTGCCCCACAGTGGACGGTGTCCCACCAACCAGTTTTGGTGTTTCCATGTAGGGAGCCACAGCATTAAGCCCCAGAACACCGCCCAGCTGTCAGTACAAATAACTAGGGGCCCAGGCTCGTGGCTGATTACCATCCACACAGCCCGTAATTCAGCCCACTGGCTACTCTGGCCCATCCCAGTATCAAACTGAATGGTGTCTGTTTTGGGCTGCACACAAATAGCCATCAAAATGGCTGCAGCTCCTCGGCTAGAATCATCGGTAAACCAGGCATCCTCAGGTACTGGGGACTGTCCTTCTCTGTAGGGCAAGGGCTCCAAGTCCTCCCCATTAGGGAGAGCACTTTGCTCAGCCTGGGCTACAAGCTCCACAGGTCCCAGGACCTGTTGTAGCTCTGTGCTCAAAGGGCTTGAACTAAAGGTGCTACGTTGCTCCAAGTAGGCACCCCACTTGGCGAGGGTGGTGGTCTGTGCCACCCCCATTTTGGGTCCCTGGGTCCATACGGACCCACCCCTGGGCGGATAGGTTGTTCGAACGAACACCCGTGCCATTCCTGTGATGGTTTCTGTGGCCACTAGGGCTGCGTACACAGCAGCCAGCTGTTTCTCTATTAGAGAGTAGCAGACTCTGCTTCTTTCATCAACTGGGACCAAAATCCCACTGGCGACTGGAGACACTTCTGCTGTTGCCAGAGGCCCAAACCGTACCCTCTTGGGTTACGTGAACATCAAGTTCAAACGGGCGACCATGGTCTACTACTTGCAGAGCCTGTGCCTGCTGCACTGCCCATTTTGTGGCAACAAACTTGCTCTATAGCCTCTGTCCAATCCCATGAGGCCTGCTTTCTTATCATATTATACAAGGGCCTTGCCATTTATGCTAAATGGGGTATAAATGCCTGCCAATACCCCAGCAGACCCAAATACATCTCCAGTTGGTAGACCTTGGTCAGCCGAGGAAAAGCTTGTGTTTTGTCCATAGTCACCTCAGATACGACCTTTGTCTTACCCGACCACACAACACCCAAAAACTTGACGGATAAGCCAGGGCCTTGGACCTTTTCCTCATTCACTGCCCAGCCGTGTGACTTCAGGTGGCGGAGAAGAGAGGGAGCTGCTTGCTCTAAATCTGAAAGAGAATCTGATGTTAATAAAATATCATCGACATAATGAAACAAGGCCACAGAGGACGGGTGATCCCCCTGTGCCAAATCCTGGGCCACGAGCCCATGGCAGATAGTGGGGCTGTGCAAGTATCCTTGCGGAACGACTTGAAAAGTCCACTGCCGCCCATCCCAAGTAAAAGCAAACTGCTCTTGACACTCGGGTGCAATGTCAATGGAGAAAAAAGCATTGGCCAAGTCCACTACACAGTGATACGTTCCCAGGCAGACAGTCAGACGATCCATTAAATCATGAATTAAAGGCACTGCAGCGTGCAAGGGTGGTGTCACCTTATTTAACTCCCTATAGTCCACAGTCATTCGCCAGGTCCCATCTGGCTTCTTGACAGGCCATACTGGGGAGTTAAAGGGACTGTCGGGCCTCACAATATGTGCCTTCTCCAATTCCACCATTGTACGACCAATCTCTTGTCCTCCTGGCAGGCGGTAGTGTCACACTGTAACCATGTGCCAGGGCTGTGGCAACACTTGAGGAGGGTGGTGAGCATGCCCGCGTGTCACCACTTTCACCACCTGGATCCGGAGACGGAACTCTCCTACCGACGTCCTGTAAGCTGGGGCCATGTAGCACGTCCACCCCTGGAATATACTCAGGAGCAGGAGACATAAACCTTGTAGGTACGAGGAGGAAGCCTTCCTATACCCAGTGGTAAGGAAACGGCTTTCACAGTCACAGTTTTCCCCCCGTAGCCATCAATGCAGATTGCTGGTCCAGGGAACAGTTCTGGGTTCCCATAAACGAGACTGCAGTCGGCGCCAGTGTCAACTAGAGCCAAAACCCTCTGTACATTCGAAGGGGACCAATGTATGGACAGTTCCACGTGGGGCCTCTGGTCCCTGCTCGTCCCCTCTGACCGGGTACCTTGGCCCCACCCCTAATTGAGCTGAAAGAAATCAGCCTCAGGTGGCCACATGAAGTCATAGAGGGACACAGGTCGCACTTTCCCAGACTTCTCCTTTAGGCTTCTCCGGAATTGCTGTTCTGGATGCAACGGTTTCCAAAGTTCCAACAAGAGTGCATTGGGTTGTTGGTCTATTTTTTCCTGATCAATCCCTGCTGCCACGAGATCACGTGACATCTGTGCATGTGTTACTCTCTGAGGCCCGCGACCTCACCCCCTTACTTTTGGCTTCGGCTTCCAGGTCTCGACTTCTTGGACCTCCTATCTTAACTTCCTTGGCCTCCGGCTTTCAACATCCCCTAGGATGGCCATGGCAATGGTAACTTCATGGATCTGCTGCCCCCATCGGGCGTAAGAATGGTAACCAAGGATCCCAAAGCACTCGCAGGTGCAGTATCCAAAACCAGATCTCTCCTGCTGGCTGTTAAAAGCTCGTCATCCGGCCCCTGCATGTTAAGGTGAAAACTAGCATGTCTCATACCCATCTCACGGATGACCTGCGTAAGTTCCGTATATGACTGCCATTGACTCACAGTGTCTGGCAGCTCGCCAGCCTGTCCCCATACTGTGCGTACCGCAGCCGTGAGCCACGCCATTAGAGAATGGTTGCCCTGGTCGTGGGCCAACCTATGGCAGTGCTGTAACCTTTGTTGCAGGAACAGATGCACTGTCACGAAGGCTAGCTTTTCCATTTTGCCTGGGGAGCAGAGAATGCTGTCTGCTCCCTCATCCCATAACCGTGGTAGCCAAGCCGAGACTGGTTCTCCAGGGTGTTGTCTGTACCACCTCCCCAGCTCCTGCAACTCAGTGGGAGTGTATGGGGTGTAGGTAGTGAACTCAGTCACAGCTGGGTTGCCGGCAGCAATGCCCCCGGGGCCCAAAGGTTGCTCACGTTTTACCCTTTGCTTCAAGAATGGCCGGGCTTGGGGGTTGGGAGCTACATTGTCTCCACTCCTATCGAACGCCTCTGCTTCATAGTCTCCACTGTGGGGCTCATCCTCTAACAAGTGGACTGGAGCTTCCAGCGCCTCTCACAAGAACACCTGGTCCCGCACCTGGGCTATTCCAGCAAGCACTTCCTCCAAGTTATGATGCACCAAGGTGAGAACCTCCTCCACCTGACGGTCCCGAGCTTCCACCGCCTCCCCCCCCACCCCCGGGGCTGCTGGTCCTGCCCCTGGGCTGTTTCATTAAGCCCGTCCTCCATGTTACAACACAAGGCAGTGAGGAACATCCAGCCCACGTGGCCGGCTGTACCTTCACCTCCTCCGGCAACTGCTCAGCTAGAACCTGCAGGGCTCTCTCCACGCTGGCCAGAGAGCCATCCATGTCCTCCCACCCCTCCTCAGGGATCCATCTTCTGAGAAAAGTGGCTACTGGGTACCACACACTGTGTAAGGGCCACCTGTCCTCCTGCCCAGAGTCAGACTCCTTTCCTACCTGGCCGGAATCTTGCTCACAATGCCAGGTGTCCGATTGGGTGGAGGCCTCGGTGTAAAATATCCACAACCCTCAGAGCCTACAGCAGCAGCAGACTACCAAAAAGCAGGCAATGCCTGTTATAGTCAACAGGGTTCTGTGCCATCCATCTTCTTAAGAGGAACACTGTCATGCAGGGTGTCTGTCAGGTATCTGGTCCTGCTCCCTACATAAGAACGCAGGACATGATGAGGCCCAAAGAACACCCCGAGAACCATAAATAGGGGTGTCATACCACTACAGTCTTGCTGACGGCTGGGTTGGAGACATAGGAAGCAGGAGCCACACGATCCGCAATTCACACTCGCCCTCTGCTAACTTAGCCATGGCAGTTATATAAGTGGCTAATGGCTAACTCGTTACAGCTGATGACCATCTACTACCCGAGCCAGCACCTTTCCATGTGAGGCCAAGAGCCTGGAAACTGCTCTCTGGGGCTCTGTCCCCACAACCACCAATTCACTGAGGGGTAACATTTATGGACTCTTCACAGATGTACGACAAAATTCTGATCATTGATTATCTGAAGTTCTTTCTCCCTCTCTCTTTAAACTTGGGGTACATATTATTTATAGCAGTATGTGTTAGGTAAAATATTTTGCTAAGAAGGTCATATGACTACTGTGTTTCCCCAAAAATAAGACCTAGCCGGACAATCAGCTCTAATGTGTCTTTTGGAGCAAAAATTAATATAAGACCCGGTCTTATATTACGTTAGATAAGACCTGGTCTCATATTACAGTAAAATAAGACTGGGTCTGATATTAATTTTTGCTCCAAAAGACGCATCAGAGCTGATTGTCTGGCTGGGTCTGATTTTCGGGGAAACACGGTACTACTGCCTTGCTGTGGGAATCAAATGAAGAAAATGTGCATATATATGAGGTCTGACATTTAAGTTCACGAACTCATCCTAGAAAAGTGCTACATACCTCACTGCTGAGCATCACCATGGTCACCTTCAAAGTACTCCCCTTGGGAAGCTATGCACTGACGCTAGCACCTCGTCCTCCCTTCAAAACAATTTTGGAACTCTTTTTCTGGAATGGCCATAGAGCTGTCATCATATTACACTTGATGTCCTGAATGTCATCAAAATATCGTCCTTTCAATGTTTCCTTTATCTTTGGGTAAAGAAACAAGTCATTGGGGGCCAGCTCAGGTGAGTAGGGAGGATGTTCCAATACAATTATTTGTTTACTGGCTAAAAACTCCCTCACAGACAGTGCTGTGTGAGCTGGTGCATTGTCGGTGCAAGAGCCATGAATTGTTGGTGAAAAGTTCAGGTCGTCTAACTTTTTCACACAGCATTTTCAGCACTTCCCAATAGTAAACGTGGTTAACTGTTTGTCCAGTTGGTACAGAGTCGTAATGGATAGTCCCCCTGATATCTAAAAAGGTGAGCAGTATCGTTGTAACAAGTTTGACTGGCTTTCGTGCTATGAGGCACTGCATACACATAAGTTATTATTCCACACCCCTGAACAGGCACGTTCCTGAGCTCCCTGCAATTTTTTGAAAATGAATACTGTTAGGAATGATAACTAATTATCCCATTGTTTATCTAGGCACCTCTGCCTAAGGAACTTGACGCCCCTGAGAACACCATGAGTCTTTGTACAGGACCTGAGAGAAGGGGCTAGTGCTCTCCATTTCGCAGGGATAAACTGAGGCCCATTGCAAGAACGAAGGTCTGTTTAAGGTCTGCCAGCCCTCCTTAGGGAGATTCTGGGCTTAGAATCTGGGCTTTCCAAGGTTTTTCCTTCTCCTGTGAGAGCTCTCAGGCCGCTCATTGAAGTGATTTATGTCAGAAATTTGCAGAGTTGAGTGCACTGTCAGTGCTTCCCTCTTTCTCCTGCCTTCTCCCTTTGGTCCCAGCCTCTCTACTTGTGCTTCTCATCCCTGTTTCTCTCAAGGCTGCCACTCATCTCCCACTGGTTCTCTCCTCCCCCAGTTGCCCAAGGCCAACCTGGGCCTCATTTCAGCTCTTTTCTGGGGATAAGGTACTGGGGCTGAGCTGTCATTGTTGGCTGGGATATTTGAAGGCGGGGTGGCAGGTAGGAAAGAGCAGAAGGAAGAGGTCCCCCAGTTCCAGGGTCCGTGCACTCTGTTGTTTCAGGTGCTCTCCCTGAGGCCTGTATGGAAAAGACAGAAAGGGGACCTGGAGGCAGAAAGGCCAAGTCACTTGTGTTCAGTAACCTGTTCAGTGGCAGAACCAGCTCTGAGCCTCAGTCTGTGGGACTCCCAGGTCCACGTGTGCCCCCATCCCCAGGGTGATTAAAGTTTAGACATCAAGACAGTGGGCAGAGCTGCCTCATTCAGGGACATGCAGACGCCTGTGCAGAGGTTCTGGTGCTTTGCCACCAATCACAAGGCGTGAGCTGCAGCAACCCCGATTCTAAGTCCTACTGGGAAGGAAAATTCAGGAAGAGTGCGCTTCTGGACTGAGGAGCTTGGGAACAGGATGTTAGAAGCAGACATTTGATCCTTCTTCCCAGGCTATCCTCAGGGGTGGTAAAGAAGTAGAGTAAGGCTACTGGGAAGGCAAATAGCGCTGGTGAGTAGGTACTGCCCAGCCAAACAGGCAGATGATGAGTTAACAACAACAACCAACAGACAAATATTATATTCGTGAAAGCCAAGGATTTATTGTATTATTAACTATTTTTTTTTAATTTATTGGGGTGACAATTGTTAGTAAAATTACATAGATTTCAGGTGTACAATTCTGTATTACATCATCTAGAAATCCCATAGTGTGTTCACCACCCAGAGTCAGTTCTCCTTCCATCACCATATATTTGATCCCCCTTACCCTCTTCTCCCACCCCCCATCCCCCTTACCCTCTGGTAACCACTAAACTGTTGTCTGTGTAACTAATTTTAACATGGAGAAATGGAAACTCACAGAGGTTCTCTAACTACCCAAGGTCACACAGCTAATGAATGCAGAAAAGACAGGTCTGGGCTGGGTGGGCTGTCTCTCCTGTACACAGAAGCTAGGGTGTGGGCCACTCTCTAACCAATCTGTGGCTACACTCTCCCTGCTGCTCTTGCCCCTTATAGCATCCAAAACATCAGGAGACCTGCTCTGCCCTCAGCTTCTGAGCTGGGCCAAGTTCAGAGTGAGAACACTCAAGGCCACTTCTCAGCCTCCTTGGTTGTTCAGGACTATCCACTGCTCCTCCCTTCCTGTCCAGGACCTGTGTGGGTTTGTGGAGACTGGGAAGGCCTGGTATTGCTACCATAACTCATTTCAGGGACCCAGAGGGCCAAGTGGGCATTTTGAATGCACTGGTGAGTAGAGAAGGAAGTTTGGGAACTGAAACAGGACCCTGAGAACTTAAGGGGGACAAGAGGTCCATCTTGGGAAAGAGCAGGTACTAAATGGCAGGAGCAGCTGTGATCTTTGGGTTGTCAGCTCCTGCCTCTCAACCACTCTCTTGGCCCTTTCCTACATTCTGGGACAATGAAACAATAATGCATTGGGCCAACAGGGTCAGACACTCCACCTGACTACCTGTGACCCAATCCCATATGCTGACTCTGTGACTAGCCTAGCTGAGGACACTGCCACTGGCAGTCTTCCATCCTGTGAACAGACTTGTTGTTTACATTGATTGGTGTGTGATTTGCATCTAATTTGTTAATCAGCCACATCCCTGCAACTTGGTGTGACTGACTCTCCATGAAGAGCCACCAAGATCCTGTTCTGAGAGTCTGGCCCAGGCAGGTTTGGGGGAGCCAGTCGTGGTGACATGGTCCTGAGTTTGTATGTTCTTACACAACAACCTCTATTTA